>NW_008587286.1:525-2151 GCF_000691845.1 Merops nubicus | reverse complement strand
GCGCCTCAGCCCGCTGCCCGCCCTCTGCTGCGGGGCCGCCCCGCCCCGGCCCTTGCCGCTGGGCTTCACCTCCTCCTCGGGGCTGGAGAAAACCTCGTCCCACTTGCCTGCCAACGAGCTGGGAAGCTCGAGGCCTTCGGAACCTTCCTCATCACACTGCTGTTCATCTGGCGGAGCAGAGACAGTCATGTCACTTCCCTGAGACAGGAACCACCTCCTCATCTAGACCACGATGGCCTCGGGGCAGAGGTGGCCTCTGCTTTGCACCCTCGGGACAGGACCTCGCGCTACGGGGATGCAAGTCCTGTCTGGGAGCAGCCTGGCGGGTGCAGGAGCACAGACAAAGCCCAAGAGTTTTCACTCAGAATCACAGAATCGAAGAGACTTTTAAGATCACGGAGTCCAACCGTTAAACCAGCTCTGCCAAGCCCAACAGTGAAAACACGTCCCTCAGCACCAGAGCTCCACGGCTTGGGAACCCCTCCAGGGGTGGGGACTCCACCACTGCCCTGGGCAGCCTGGCACAGCCCTGGGCAACCCTCCAGGGCAAGAAATTGTTCCTCAGGGACAACTGAAACCTCCCCTGGGGCAACTTGAGGCCCTTTCCTCTTGTCCTGTCCCTCGTTCCTTGGGAGCAGAGCCTGACCCCCCCCTGGCTCCAGGCTCCTGTCAGGAGCTGTGCAGAGCCAGAAGGTCTCCCCTGAGCCTCCTTTGCTCCAGGCTCAGCACCCCCAGCTCCCTCAGCTGCTCCTCCCCACACTTGGGCTCTAGACCCTTCCCCAGCAGCTCCGTTGCCCTTCTCTGGCCATGCTCCAGCCCCTCAAGGTCCTTCTTGGAGGGAGGGGCCCAAAACTGGACCCAGAATTCAAGCTGTGCCTTCCCCAGTGCCCAGTCCAGGGTGATGATCCCTGCCCTGCTCCTGGGTCACACTAGTGCTGGTCTAAGCCAGGATGCTGGTGGCCTTACTCTAGACCCTTCCCCAGCAGCTCCGTTGCCCTTCTCTGGCCATGCTCCAGCCCCTCAAGGTCCTTCTTGGAGGGAGGGGCCCAAAACTGGACCCAGAATTCAAGCTGTGCCTTCCCCAGTGCCCAGTCCAGGGTGATGATCCCTGCCCTGCTCCTGGGTCACACTAGTGCTGGTCTAAGCCAGGATGCTGGTGGCCTTACTGGCCACCTGGGCACACACTGGCTCATCTCCAGCTGGCTGTGCCCACCAGCACCCCCAGGGCCTTTTCCACCCACCAACCGCTTTCCAGCCGCTCTGCCCCAGCCTGAAGCCTTGCAGGGGGTTGTCATGACACAAGGATAGGACCTGGCCTTTGGCCTCATTGAACCTCATCCATTGGCCTCAGCCCATGGATCCAGCCTGGCCAGACCCCTCTGCAGAGGCCCCAACCCTCCAGCAGATCAACACCCCACTCAAATTAGTGTCATCTGCAAATGGACTGAGGGTGCCTCAGTGCCCCCATCCAGATCTTGGATAAGGACTTCTTGGGAAAGCTCAGACAGTACAAAGAGGAGATCTCTCTGTACAGCCAGACAAGGGGAACAAGGAGGTTCCTCAGCAGGAGGTAAAGCAGAGCAAGTCTTTGGGAACATGTAGTTTAGGATAAAGGCAAAAACAAAA
>NW_008587286.1:0-250 GCF_000691845.1 Merops nubicus | reverse complement strand
TTGAGGAGAAAGGCAAAAACAAAAATGAGAGAAGGGGCATAAAACCGCTTTCCCTTTTGGGCTTGTTCAGTGCCTAAGGCCGGAGGATCTCCTGTGGTATGAGCATTGCCCCAGAGCAACTGCCAAGGACCTTGGCAAAGGGAGGATGAAAAGAGCCCAGAGGATCTGGGGATGTGGCAAAGAAGGCTGAAAAAGCCCCGAGTTTCTGCAGAGTGTGAGAAGATGAAGGCTGGAGATCTGTGTGCCCAGA
>NW_008587285.1:4609-7343 GCF_000691845.1 Merops nubicus | reverse complement strand
CAGAAACTGAGTAGATGCAGCACTTGAGACTGTGATCCACCAGGTGTAGTCCCTGCTCACTGTTACCCTTTTGTTGCTGTGCCCTTTATTTATTTAACTTGTTGTGGAAAAACAGCTCAAGCATTGACACTGGGATGGGGCGTGCACTGGAGTGCTCCAGGTCAGGACAGCGTCTTTCAGCAATTAGAACTAATCAGTTAAGTCACTTATTGACATGTGATTGCTTGCTCAAGGCCATACCCAAGCTCTGTGGGCTTCAAATACTTGCCTTGCTAAGGACTTGTGGAGATGCTTCATGTGTCTGGGGCCACATTTGGCTTCCTTCCCTGCCCACACCAGTTCAAAGCCAGCCAAAGAAACACACTGTGGGTTTTGGCGACATGTAGGGGATTTCACACAGCTATTTTAGGATGGTGGGGGACTGCCCATTTTGCATGATTTCAACACTGTGCTGTGACTTGTTGCTCAGAGCTGGCCCCAAGGTTCTCTTACAGAGATTGCAGACCTCAGAAGATCTTTCAACAAGTGTGGTATTAGAGTAGGTGGAAGTCAACCCTGGGTGTTCTGGCTGGTTTGGGTTTGTAGAAAGCTCAGCCTCTGTCTCTCCCATCCCCTTCCCCAGAGTTTTTTTGGGAAATACTACCTACACTGCCCTGCTTCTGGCTTTTCAGCCAAAGCAAATCCCAGTCCCAGTTTGCATGCCACCAGGTTTCTCAAGAGGCTGGACTAAGGGCAGAACCTTGGTGCCTAACACGAGGGTGGTTGATATGGGCTAGGTGCTTGGAATGGTGGGAGTGTTTCTGGATGACCTTACAGCTCTGGGTTGGCTGACACCTCTCCAGGCTGATGTCCAGGAAAACTTGCTACTGTTTATTGGGGTCATTATTTCTCCTGCAAGTGACAGGGCTGAGAATAGATCATCATTTAAAAGCCATCAGAGCTGTTGAGACAGCTGCACTGCTGGCCTTTCTGATCAGCTTGTTAATCAGCAGAATACATTTCAGTCAGGATTAAGAAAGTACATAACCTCTGGCTGAGCCAGTTGGCAGCCAGAGCCCTAATTTTTCATATCTTTTTCCCTTTTTTTTTTTTCCCCCCCCGACCTTCTTTAACTAGAGCCTAAAGGACACAGAGGTGCTGAGGAGCAGCTCATACCACAGGGTAAGTGAATCATTTCTGCTCTTTTGTCTTTCAAAGCACAATATTGCTGGGCCCAGCCTGTACACGGCATGTCCCAAGTAGCAGGAGGGTCCTGTGGCCAGGACTCCTCAGTGATTTGGAGCCTCACAGGTGGAGAGAGGTGGGTTTGTTCTGTGGGTTCTGTCTGGCTGTGGTTAGAGAGGTGAGATGCCAGCTCCATCTCTGAGCCCTGCAGTTCCCCCAGCACACACAGGAGGGAAGGTGCTGCCCCGTGGAGGAGCAGTTCACTGGAGGACATCGAGCTGGAGGGAGCCAGACATGTGCTGAGTGATGGGAGAAAACACCATCATGATCTTACTGGTGTTGGCATGCATGGGCACTGGGAGCTGCCAGTGGTGTGCTGGGGGTGGTTCTGCTAAGCTGCATACAGAGGATCCCTGCTCTGTACAGAGAAAACCTTGGGGAACGAAGGGGAACAGATGGTGGTTTGATGACAGGTTAATGGCAGGACTAGGAGGAAAATCCAGGTCTCTGCATGTCTGATTTGGTCTCCAGTAGTAGAATACTCACCCTATGCCTTTTCTTTTTTTTTCATGGCTTTTTCTTGTCTATTTTTGGAAGATAAACACTCACCATGGGCTTCAGCTCTCCGAGAGCAGTGCCAGTGCCGCAGAGCTGATCTGTGCCAGCTGAAGATATGGCCTGTTCATTTCCCTCCCCCTGCTTCCTCAAATCCTCCCCTCTTTCTTCTCCCTTTTGCACTTGTCTCCCTTGTGCTGGTAACACCACTGGTCACCAGCAGGAGCATTTTTCTGACACATTACTCACTGTGGCTTCTCCTGGTTTTCCCCTTAGCGCTTCCCCCCTTCAGGGAAGTAAATGCCAGTTTCTGTACAGCTCCACTGCAGCAGTGTGATGGAGGATGCTTGCAGAAAATGATTGCTCTTGGTCTGCAGAAATTCACAGGACTGAGTTTTAAAGGGTGAAGTGAAGGACTGAGGCAGATTTGTACAAGTGAGGAGATGTTTTGACCCACTCTGAGCAGCACACTGTGGTCTGCTTGCAAGCCAGTGTTCTGTTCTTCTCTCTGCTGGAAAGAATTTGCTGTAGTAAAGTTTCTGGTGGGTTGGGCATTTTTGGTAGGGGGGAGAAGGTGTCTGCAGTGCTTTGAAGAGTGCTCTTGCTCTCTTAAATGGGCTCCTTATCCCCTGCCTGAGCTTGCCAAGTGCAGCATCATCTGTCAGGTGAGATCCATTCAAGGAGCCCCTCTGTTCACAGGAAAGTCTGCAGCTCGTGTCCTGTGGGTAAGCAAATTGACCCAAATTAAAACCTTACTTTACTTCCTTGTTCAATACTCAAATTAAATCAGATCCTTATTGATGAATAAAACAGAAGTACAGACACACAGTACCACACAAAGCCTTTGAAAAAAATCTCAGTTCTTCAGTCTGCCCATTTTCACCATGGATTAGAGATGAGCAGATTTCACTTTTGTAAGAAAAAATCATTTGGACATCTCTGCAAAATGGCAAAAAGAGAGGAAGGAGAATCTTTCAGGAGGGTCTGATACTGGGGGGTCGTTGCTTAGCTCTAA
>NW_008587285.1:0-4578 GCF_000691845.1 Merops nubicus | reverse complement strand
CATCTGCCACGCTTTCCAAATACTTAGAGCCCTTTGGTAGCCCACAAACCTGGAACCTCTAACTCTTTTGGCTCTAACAGTCAATGCCTTTTTTTGTAACCATGGACCACTTAATCTGAGCAGGCAGACCAACTTGACCACCTCTCTGAAGTATTAAACCTTCACTGGTGTTTGCAAAGTGCTGAAGTGTATCTTTGCAAGGCAGCCACTGCTTTTGTGAGCCACAGGGGCTTTGTGCTTTTCTGCAAAGCACTAGGAAATTGCCAAGTGTTGTTGTTGTTTTGACAGTCTAAAGAAAACATTAAGATTTTATTTAGTATCATCAGAAACAGCCACTCTCAGATTACAAATGCTGCCTGCACCTTTCACAGGCTTAATGGGTGTCTGAGTAGACTCACCAAGGAGCATCCCACTGGGCTGTAATTATTGTGTGACTGGTATTTCCAGAGGGGTTTGCTCAGGACCCTATTCACTGGTATAAATTAGTAACATCTATTTACTTCCAAAGTGTGGGTGTTTCCATTTCAGTTTGGGATGAAGAATGCTTGTACACAGCATGGCTACTTGTCGTTAGATGATTGAAAACAGGAGACACCAGAGAAATATATTTGATGCAGAATCCCTGGCTTGTATGTATAGATCAGCCAGAGCAAGTGGGAGAGAGGGTTTGATTTGCTTTGGTAGATGTATTTTGTGTATTTGGCACATTGGGACTGCTGTGGAAGTGGCACATGTCTGGACAAAGCTAGCAGAGGAGTGCTTGAGGGACCAGCCAGACCCTGCCCAGAGCCAGTCAGCCCTTGGGTGGGAGCAGTGTGGGCTCAGTTTAGCTTTGCCCAGCACATCCCAGCTGAAGGTACACACCTGCTGACTTTTTGGGGGGTCATTGTGCGTGGGGACATGCTTCTTTCTTTAAAGGCTGGAGGAAGAAGAGGAGAACAAGGCCCAGTCCATCCCTTATGCTCTACATACCAGCCAGCCCTAGACATCAGTAGCTGTCTGTGCAAAGCTGCAGTTCTCCCCCTCACATCTTTGAGTCCCTCTTCCCTGGTTTCTAGGTTGCTAAAGACTCAGCAGTGTCCTAACCTCCAATTAATTTCCTTTCTTAATGTTTTCAGGGATGCCAGGACAGGTTGGTCCCCCAGGCCCAGTTGGACCAACTGGTCTCCCAGGACCACCAGGGCCAAAAGGAGAGAAGGGTCAACCTGGTGAGAGGGGCCCAGCAGGACCACCAGGTAAGTCCTGGAGGAGGGCAGTGCTGCCAGGGTAGGAGACACTCCACTTTATACAAATTGTCTGTGACAAGAGTTTATAAAAGGCTGGATGTGGAAGATGTTGAGCATCTTCAGTGGGTATTGAATCCATTCCACTGGGTCCCCTTGGCACTGAGATCAGCCAGCAGCTCTCAGAGCAGGCAGACACCTGCAGGAGCAATGACAGTCCTTGGGGTTTCCCATGGAGCTGGAGAGAGCTTGTCCAGGGAAGCTGCAGAGCAGGGTCATGTTTCCCCATCCTGCTCCAGAGCTGTAAAACAGTCTCTGATCTGTCAGGCTTTGAGTGAGGAGCATTCCCTGTTCCACCCCCTCGCTGTGTGCCTGGTTTAACTCCCTTCTCTCCCACCGTTTGTGTCGAGCTTTCAGATGCCAGAATGTCAAACTAGGGACACTTTTGTACATGAAGGGAAAAGGTTACGAGGCCACTCTTTCAGACTACACTCCATTCCTGAGCTAGGAGACTTTCTTCATCCCCAAAATGTTCCTAAATGTTTTGATGGAGGCGATACTACACGATAGGTGCCAAACCTCAGGCTCTGTGCTTTGTATCCAGCTGTAAGGCTGTGTCTTGTAACTCTGAGCTCAGGAAAGATTTGAATCTCGGAGCGTGCCTCAAATGTGGGAGCAGCCCTGAACATTTTTTGGTGTTTTCTGGCAACTTGTCAATGGCTAAAGTCTGGCCAAGGATGTGTCTGCTGTTTGGTTTCTCAGTTTGCATCAAGAGCCTTCCAGCCACACAGGAAGCAAAACTGGTCAGCAGCTGGACTGACTGGGATTCCATTGTTCTGTCTGAGTTCTCCTGACAGTACCTACAGGTGTACATGGAGGGGAAGAGAGAACAGTGCTTGGTTTCATCCCTTGCTGCCTTTAGCTTCTTGCTCAGCCTCAGGGAGGGGAGAGATTTTACTCTTTGAGCCAAGTAAGGCTGTCTGCTTTGCAGAGGAAGATGCAAAAGGCAAACAATGGAAGATGAGGAAGCTGTTCCTATTTTCCCTCACACCCCTAATCCCACAGTTACAGTTCAGGACAGAACTTTTGTCTTCTTGCTGCCTTTTTACATGGTAGCATCATTAGCACATCTTCAAATGCACTAACACATCCTCTCCTGTTTTGCACAGGGCTGTTGGGACCTCCAGGACCAAGAGGACTTCCAGGAGAAACCGGCATCCCAGGTCCCCCAGGTCCTCCAGGGCCACCAGCCACCCCAAGCCTTCCTCTCACCTTCCAGCAAGGGGTTCTCTACTCCCTCCAGCCCACATCTGAAAAAGAAAGTGAGTTTCCTCCTCAGTTCCTGCTTTTTAATGGTGCATCAGCAGAGTGAGCAGGCATGGAGCAGCTCAGCTCTTCCTCCCAGCTCTCTGCCAGGCTCTGCCAGGGCCCTGCCTTCCCTGGGAGCAGCTCAACAATCTGCCTGCACTGTGTGGGTCTCTTGGAGGTTCCTGTTAATGCTTAGAAGCTAGAGGGGTTCACCTCTCCAAAATGAGTAACTAAGTCACTGCTCTTCTGAAACCACCAGTGAGAACAAGGCGCAGGGGATCTGTGGTTGTTCTCTGTGCCTGGTTTTCTGGGTTCATCATAGCTCTGAGAAGGCAACTTGGTGTCCTTTAAGTTTCCATTATGAGTAGCTGCTCTAAAGAGAGTCTTTAGTGAAAGGACAGAGCTCAGTAGCATCACCTGAGAGACGAGGGGGTGGAGAAATGCAGCAGCCTGGCCAGCCAGGGGGTGGTGCAATGAAACTGCACTGCTGAGAAACCTCCTGGTGCTGCTCTTGTGTCACAGTGCTCAGGGCTGCTCAGAAATGAGTCAATACCAAAGGTTTACAACTCTGAAATTATTTAACAGGGAAAGGACCTCTGTGAAATGTGTCTCTTTTCCTGCCCCTTCAGATGCATCTCCCACCTGCATTTCTGGTGCATCACCATTATCCCACATCCACACAGAACACAGAGCTGCAGACTCAAAAGCCAAGGCCAAGGCCCCATGATTTATCCTTTCCCTATAACTGGATGGTCAGGGTTTCTTTGAGCATATGCTGATTTTAAAATGTATTTATTTGATTTGTGCTGTGCATGGCAAGAAAAGGCTTTCTAGGAAAGGTGCATTGTGCACTTTTATCTGAGTGCTCTGAGATTTGGGCTTAATTCTGCTGGTCCAGTCTAATAATGATAAGCAGAGCTCAGCTGTATCTCCACTTGGCTTATAAACTTCTGGAACCCCAGCTCTGTCCAGCCTCCCATCTCCACTACCTGGGGGTTCAGCTGTTCCCCTTCCCCAGCTCTTCTGCTCACGTCCAGCCCCAAAGCTCAGTTGTATTTGTTACAGGCCAGGGTTAATAAAAGTCTCCCTGTGTGTGACAGTTTTCTAGAACTCTCCTTTCACTCCCACCCACTCTGCTCTGCAGACTCCTTTTTCCAAAAGTGAACAGATCTATTTTTAATTTGGGAAGAATTTTAACAGCTTGATTTCATATTCAGTTACTTAGAGCATATGGGCAGAATGAAAATAATTGTACTTTGATACTAAGATTTTCACAAAATCTAGATGGAGCTGCTGTGTTCCTGAGCCTTATGATAGGAAAGTTTGGCACTGCAGTCACCTCCCTGCCATACAGCATCACACCAAATGCTGTCATTCTGCATTCAGCCTTTTATTCCAAAGGATCCTTCAGGATCATCAGGGTGCTGCTGCTGCCCCCTCCCTCCAACCACCTTTCAAATTAAACTCTTGCAAAGCAGAGGATAAATTAAAGGTGCATAAAGGCATTGATTCCATGGCTTTCCCAGCTGATGTGTGAGAAGAGTGGGCTCTGTATTGTCCCAAAATGGGAAGCAGAGAAAGGTCTCTATGAACTCTACCAACAGTGGGCATGGGCTGGAGGACTGGGTAAATGGTGACATTACATCCATGGCCAGCCCTTTACTGCTCCCTCAGGTCTGTGCAGGGTTTCTCAGTTTGCAGAAAGAAGAGCCTGAAAATTTATGACCATTTTTCTCATTTAGAACATGTTTTAAAAAGACAGGTCTCACTGCAAGTGTAAGTTACCTGTGTGGTCATGACAGTTATGGCAATAGCAAGAACATTTCCTTACAAAACTTACTGCTTTGCTTCTGCTGATCTTGCCTGGCATAGGTTAGTGGAAAGCTGATCTCTGCAGTCATTAGAACTTAGCATTGTAAATTCTGGGTTGATTTTTTTTCTTTTTTAAATATTTATTTTGAATGGAGTACATCTGAAAACAAAACCCACAAGATTCCAGCTCCTGACAGCAGAGGGAAGCACAGTCCTGGCAATGGGCATGTGCACC
>NW_008587284.1:0-7124 GCF_000691845.1 Merops nubicus | reverse complement strand
CTCGTCCAGCGAGCCGCCTCCGTAGCTGAGGGGGGGAGGCGCCGCCGATCTGACCGTGTGGGCGTCCTCCCTCAGGCCGCGGACTCCAAGCGGGAGCAGTTCCGCCGATACCTGGAGAAGTCGGGGGTGCTGGACACGCTCACCAAGGGTAAGTGTCCGGCCCGCGTCGTGATGCCGGAGGGGCCCGCTCCTGCGGCTCTTCGGGCCTTTCTGCGGGCGGACGCCGTTCCTCTTGGGGCATCCCGGGCCGGCAGTGCAGCTGTCCCCTTAGCGTGGTTGTGCTGTGGCCGCCCCTTGGGTTGCCTCGGTGCTCTCCGCCGGCTTCCAGCCTGGCCTCGGGAAACCGATCGCACATTTTCCTTATTCTGCTTGGCGGCCGGCAGCAGAACTTGCTCGGAGAACTTGGTCAGTCCGAGCTGACCAGCGAGGCAGTGCGCGCTGGGGGAGGGCAGAGGACCTCTGTGGAAAAATGGCCTATGAACCGCAATGCGTTAACTCTTTTCTGGCAGTTTGCAGCTCATTGTGTGTGTGGGTCGATTGTTAGAGACGGGCGTGGAGCAGGAATTTGAGACACGTAAGGAACAGGAGGGCTGTCCCTTTCCCTTTACTTGGTGTGTTGGTTACCATTTTTATTTGGCTGAAGTGCTTTTGGAAACCACTGAATTTTTTGGGGGCTGTTATTCTGCCTGAGCTCTCCTGTGAAAATAAATGCTTGAGACAAAATAATAGCAATACACTCTTAAAAACAACCTAGTTAAAAAGACTCTTGACTAGAGCTTGGTGCTTCTCCTAAACCCAGTGAACCTGTAAGTTTTGTGAGAGTGACTCCCTACCAGAATGGAGAAAATGATGATGCTAAGCTTGATGCGTGCTTTGGCTTTCTGTATGGCTTAGAATCTTTAAAACCCTTCTGAAGTCTTTTTAACAGCCTTCCAATAGTATGTGGAGAAAACCTGTTAATATTGCTGCCCAAAAAATACACTGTTTAAAAAGGGAGGGAGCAGATCTAGGTTGTCAAGTGAATGTAGGTGCCACACTAGGATTTTTGGCCTGGCTTCTGAGTACCATTCGATTGCTTTCTATTGTAATACTAAACATCCTGTGGCACAGTAAAATAAGTCTTCCAAGGAGCATGTGATACTTAATTTTTTTTTTTTTTAACTTAGGTGTTTAGCTAAAAACCAATTCGACTGTGCAGTTTAGACACCTGAAACTGAGAAAAGGGTATCTTAAGTATTTGTGAAGGCAGATGTCTTCTATAGTCATGTGTGTGACCCTGTGGGGAGTAGGGAATGATTATGTTAGGGAACTTCTTGAGTATTCCTGTGACTGAATTCTCCAGATAGGTAGGTAGTATGTGTATGGCTACTTTCATTTAAGTTAACAAGGTACTGCTGCTTGTGCCTGACCTCTCTAGCACTCCATTGGCTGCTAGAGGCCCCAATCCATAAAGATTATGAGCATCACCTGCTCTGATGGTAGCCATGTAGTTTTCTAACTGTAGGTGTTAGGTGGAAGTGTGTTTTTATGATGATGTTGTCTTGCGCTTCAAAGATGTAGCTTAAGTGGAATGAATGGTTTATGAAGGGAGAATCTCAAAATGGTTGGAATTTCAATTTTGCTCATGAAAGCCAATACTAGAATTGTGTGTAGCATATGTAAAAATTTTCCAGGCTGTTCTTTGTTCTGCACTGAAATAGCCAAAGACTGTGTTTAGGGGATCAAGAAAACTTCTGTCTAGCTGTTAATGTTTCCCTTTTGCACAGCAAACATATTCTTAATGTTATAGTATATAGGTGAAAATCTTGTTAAACAGAAAAAAAAGGGCTGAAGATGTGGCATACTTGTATGCCTTCTGACTTTTGGTATGTGTTTTAGAAACCTAGAGTTGCATGAACTTCTTGCAATTGTTGAATATGTTTTTTATTTGCAGTGTTGGTAGCCTTATATGAAGAGCCAGAGAAACCAGATAGTGCATTGGAGTATCCTTTTTCTCTTCTGTGAATTGTTCACAGAGATGTCACGCAAAACAGTAGTAATGCTTCTGACTCATAGATGAACGGGAGAGGCTCATCTAGAAGACTTAAATTTAGAACATGGCTTTTATGGATGTATTTTACCTAATAATTGTGGTCCTACAAGTTAACAGAAAGTCTGACAGGATGCAAGAGGACTGTGTGTACCAGTATGCTAGCAATTATGAAGTTAAGTTGCAAGCCGTTACAAAATGTCATAGACCTGCGGCATTAAATTTGAGTACTTACAGTATATGTGTGAGTTCTTCACACTTTTTTTATCCAATAATTTGAGAGGGGAAAAATTAATGTCTTCTGTTTCTTGCTGTTTTTAAGCAGCCCTCCTTTTTCGCTATTGCTCCTATTTTTGTTTTCCTTGTAATTCCTGTTATTTAGTATTTGTCATATTGTTATTCCTTTTAACTCTTAAAAATTTCTGCATTTAAGAGAGGAAAAGAGGAGGAAGGGTGTAGTAAAACGTGAGAATTTGTCTTGTGTGTATTGATGTCTTGTGTCTTGGTTGGTTGGTTTGGTTGTTTTTAAGGAATATACAAATGAACTTGGAAGAGCTTTCTTTTGTAACTTCATCCTGTAGGGTGAAAAGCACTACAGTAACCTTAAGTGACTTAATGCAGCTTTGATCACATGTATTGCAGCACTACCTTCATCATAAATGTTAAAACTACAAAGTGGTTATGTTATCAGCTGAAGAAATACTTAACATCTAAATGTCAGCTTTTTGAAGCATCATCTGGGAGCTTCAGCTCCTGAAAATCCAGAAATAGAGGCACTTCGCTTGGAAGTGGCAGAGATGAAAGAAAAATATGAAGCTGTGTTGGAAGAAAATAAAAAACTGAAAAACAAGGTAAAAGTCTATTTAGCATTCCTCAGTAGTTCCCTATTACACAAGAAGAAAAATAATTTAATACTGAGAATTCACCTAACTTTCTTCTGTTAGAGTACCTGGTAAATGTTATTGTATTGTTTAGCCTTGTGCCTGAGGAATGGTGATGGAATTCATCATAGTAAAGTATGGTTGTTTGGAGTTTTTTATAGTATACTTCTTAATATTCTATAACAGAGTAGTATTGCTAAATTAGGAATTTTATGTATTTGGTGAAAGTTAAATGTTATTGAGGCTAATCCTATGTCTTCATTCAGTCCTGTCTGGATGTGTTTAAGTTGTCTGATATTGTGTAGCTGATGCTTCCACAAGAGGTTTGAAAAAGAAAAAAGCTAATGTATATGTTATAAGGGCTTTCAAAAGACAAACTGAAGGAGGACTGTTGCGCATTAGTTTGTGTGACCGGGCACAGACTCGCATGTGACAGGATGTTATCAGTGGAGTCACTTGTCCACTTGGGACAGAAGTTTGCTTTTCAGCCAAAGCAACTCCTGTATTTGTGTGTCTGCAACAGTGGACCTGAAGTGCTAGCTAAGGTAGAGCCTTTCTTAAATAGTTCTATCGGCTACTTGAAAAAGCCAATAGATGTGTACAACTTCCCCTTATGAGAGGGCACTGACTGTAAATTAAGCACTAACAACACTGAAGGAAACATTTGAGAACCTTAATAAGCTAGTAGCTCATATGCCACCACAGGTTTCCATAAGTTTGTTGGAAGAGGATGGCTGTTGTTAAATGTTCACATTCCTGTGGATTTTTGACAGAGACACAACCACCCCACCTTAGTTCTGTGAGAAGAGATTCTTGGGCATTACCACTTTGTATTTCTCATCTGGAGTGCCTTCTTGCTGGCCTAGTAATTTTCCTCCTCTGTTATCCACTGAGTCCTTACAGTTACATTTGTTATTTCTTACTAGGAAATAAGGAAAACAGCAGAATTTTATGGGGAGTAGTAATAGACCAGCAGTTCACTTGGTGTAGCCAACTTAAAAATGCAATTGATAGTAAGTAGACACTTGAAAGCAGAGTAACCTGGGTTTTTGCTTAAGGAATTCTATTAAAGAAGTCAAAACTTGTTCCAGGAAAGTAAGATTTTCATAACCATGGGTTTATTTGTGCTTCACCTTCTTCAGCCTTCAAATGATAACTCTCAATTTGTGTTTTGCAGTATTAATGTTTTTGGGTTTTGCCTGCCTTTCTTTACCCTGCAATCTACTGCCCATCATTCTGACATACCATAGAAGTTCACATGGACAGAATGCAGGGGAAGCGTTATGTGTTGATTTTTGTTGTTTTTTTTTTTTAGTGATCCTCTAGCATAAAATACATGCCTTTAACTGTGCATTCATTGGTAACTTGAATCATACACAAATAGATGGTGGTGTTCTGTTGCATTTGTCTGTGAAGTTCTTTTCCTTACATTTCTTGGTGAGAACATCAGGTGTTTGGGTAGGACGAGGGACAGGAAATGGTTAGGCCCACTGTGGAAAGGAAAACTGACTTTGGATTGTGTACTAGCCATCTTCTGTAGCAAAAGGTACAACAATGACAAAATGCTGTTTTAGTAGATCTCATTACTAGCATAGCAATTGCTGTAACTTAGTGTTGCTACATCTGGGTATTTGAAAATTTTTATGGATTTTGTTTATTCTTAACCTACTCTGCAATTTGCAGAAGAGGGGAAGGATCTGAGGAAGATGGACTGGTGTATTTCAGAGATTCAGTCCTAATACCCAAACTGTTTTTGACGCTTGAGCTTATCTTTAATGTAACTGAGGTCAAGTAAGCACCTTCATATGTTTCTTTGGAAATAACTTTCTTTGCAAGTGAAGGTCATACTTTAAACCATAGTTGCCTAGACCATGCTCTCCAGAAAGCATAAGGAAAGCAAGAATGATTCCAAAAACTGCTAATTTGGGTACTGTTGCTATGAGAATATTTCATTTAATCACATTTCATTCAAATCAAGGCTTATAAGGCACTGGTCGTTTTCAGCTGCTGTTTGAGATGAAAAGTACTTAATGGGGACTAGAACAAGAAATGGACAAAAAATTAAGGGCATGGCTTGTATCTTTGAATGTACCTTTGAAAAGCTACCCTTGTTATAACTGCATGATTATACATTCTGAGAATGGTTTGAGGGAAGGGTTACTTTGTTGCCTGACTTAAAAATGGACTTGCATAAATATCAGTGATGGATTAAAATCCACAGAGTAAATGGAACACTTTCAGACCAAACATTTTGCTACCTTTCTTAATGTAGAAATTCTCTGAAATGTTGCTGCTAACTAAATTCCTCTCTTTAAATCCACAGCTGGCTCAATATGAACCACCTCAAGAAGAGAAACATGGTGAATAACAGTAGTTTCTCCTGTAATGCTTGACTTAATAAAGGGCTTCCTGAGAACTGCAGTCTTCTTTTGTTGTGTATGTGAACTCTGCGTACCTACTTTGTTACCATCCTAAAGGAAAAAAAAATACAGCATCATGAATGTGCAGCTATTTTTGAGCAGCTGTAGCAGCAACTGATGGGTTTAAGCATACCGGCCAACTTTCCTGTTTTCTGTGTTTAAGAAGAAGTCATAGTTATGATTAAGTTGTATATAACTGTGCCTGCCAACTGGCATAAACTTTGCATCGTGGTCAGTGGTCCTGTTAAGCTGCTGATCTCTCCTGATTTTCTTTTAACTGGAGAGTTTGATGTGACACAGATGGAACAGCTATGAACGAGAGCATGACCTCCAAGGTATGTTCTAAGTTGGTGCTCAGCACTAATGTTAGTTACCTTTCAACATCAGTATTAGCCTATCTGCACAAAGGTGCACGAAAGGAGTGAGTATAGTTATGTTCAGTGGTGGACATAGCACAGTGTTGGAGATACAGTACCTACTGAACTTCCACTTCTTAATTTGCATGAGGTATTCCAATTTCCACGCAGTTCATGTCTCCGGTCCCGTTTCAGGAACAGCTTTGGAGAGTTGATCCAGATACTGCCAGGACAGTTATCAACAGAATAAAACATTCTTACTTCTAATGGTTATCCTGTGTAATTAGTGGTGCATATAAGAGTACGATGCAGGGAGTTCTGCTTTGCTATTCCTCTAAAGGGGAAAAGAGAATCTAGACAGGGCAGAAGATCCAAAAGGGGAATGTATGTGCCTTATCATTTTTGATTTTTGCCTCTATGTTCTATGGCCTGTGTTCTTAAATCAGCTTTGCCATCCTTTTGAAATGCCAAGTTAGCCTTTAAAATAAAAAAAATTTGAAGAGATGCATTTTTATGTCCTGAAACTAAGTACTTTAAAGGCAAGTGATGACAGGAAAAACAAAGGAAAGGGCGAGGGAGAGTAATTTTAGTAGCTGACTTATGTGTTAGTTGTTAAACCAATAGCCAGTAGATCTTTGTTTCTACGATGGATCAGAACTTTTGCTGAAGGCAACGTGTGAAGTGAAATCAAGGGCTAATGAACGTAGTGGTTGCTGACATTGCTACTCTATATCATTAATAGGTAAAGAAAATGGAAGGCAAACGAGGGGAAAATACTGTGTTAAATCTGTAGAATAACAACAAAGAAAACCTATTTAAAACAAATTACTAAAAAAAAAAAAAAAAAAACCAGAAAAAATGTCCCACCCTCAGCAATAAAGGAGGGAAGTCTCTTTTAAGTTAGAGGTATCTAGTGTTAAGTTGTGACATGTTGAAATAGGCTAATGCTGTAGAAAATGCATCATACAGCTGAATCTGTGCTGTGAATAATGTGACTGGAAGAAGTCAGGAAAAAAAACACACTGTTTGGGGCATGTCTTGCCAAAGATCCAGCAGGCAGGTGACATGTTAGGTAAGGTAAGTGTTTAGGTTGTCACAGGGCATGAAGGACTCCTTGGTCGAGAGGTCGATAGTGAGGGCAGTAATACACACTTGCTCTGTTTATAACTGTATTCACTTCCTCCCAGTAACGGTTTGATATTGTGAGCCTGAAATTAGGATTGTAATGGAATAACAAATCTTTGTTAAATCTTCAGTTGAGCAGCCTGCCTGTGGAAGTGACGCCAGTAGAAAACTGATGACTATTTAATCAGCATGAAGAAGGTAGGTAGGTAACGTTTGCTTAGGAAGGACGATCGCGTCTTTAGCGAAAGCTTCCCCATCTCTGCACAACTGCTTCTGCGCCGCAACTGAAGCGCGGTCAGCGGCGGAGCCCCTG
>NW_008587283.1:0-7075 GCF_000691845.1 Merops nubicus | reverse complement strand
ACCTCTTCTTACTTATGCCCTGCAACAAGACACGGAGCAATGGCCACAAGCTGGAGCACAGGAAGTTCCACCTCAACAGGAGGAAGAACTTCTTTACTGTAAGGGTTCCAGAGCACTGGAACAGGCTCCCCAGGGAGGTTGTGGAGTCTCCTTCCTCAGCGACTTTTAAGACCCATCTGGATGCATTCCTATGTGACCTGCCCTAGACTAGATGGCACTTCTCTGGCAGGGGGGTTGGACTCGATGGAGGTCCCTTCCAACTGTGATTCTGTAAACAAATTAATTCTAAAGTTTTTATCAGACTATCATTCCAGAAAAATAATATTTTGCAATACATTCGGTCTCTGGTTCATTCACAAGAATTAACATTACTGGCTAATAATGGAAAAAATACAATCAGGTGCTTAGCACCTTACTAAATCTTGTACTTAGCCCTTAAGTAAAGGTGACTTTTGGCATGGATTTCCTGAAAGCTTTCCAGGTTGGTGGTTTTATTGACATGGTTTTGGAAACAAAAATTGTAAAGACAACTGGACTGGATGCAAGATCCAGCAATGTAAAGTATTGGAATGCATAAAATATGAGACAAATATTTTAAAGAAACAACCAACCTGGATTAGAGAGATGTAAGGACACTTAAAGAAATAGTCCTAAAAATACTGGGATATTGTAAAGCATGAGAGCGGAAACATCTTTTTTTTTTTTTTTTTTTTAAACTAAGACATGAAAGGTATGGAAAGATTAGGTTGGTAAAAGAGAAGATAGAGTTGTGTACCATGAGACCTTTCTAACAGAAAGGCCATAGAACAAAGGGGAGAGACAAGATCCCCAAAGGCTCTCCAGCAAACCTTCAGCCTCAAAGTAGAACCAGTCATTACATGCAATTGTTTAAAAGAGGAGTGAACAAATGATGAGAACACAATTCCAGAAGGAAAATCCAGAATATATTTAGTCCTCTCTCTCATTAATGTGTTTAATCCTGTGAAAAGAAATGTATTGTCTGATGTTATTTGAGTGCCTGAAGTGGATCTTAAGCGCATGTCAATGGTTTGACAGATGACATTAAAGATAAGATTAGTTTTTTCAGAAAATCCCACCTGAATTCCTATCCCAAATCTGAAAGTTCACATAATTCTGAGCTGTTGGGCCAATGTAACCAAATATGTAAAATTACCCATAACATTTAGTCTCCCCTATGCAATGATGACTTTCAGTATGACAAAGAGGAATAAAAAAGTTGAATTTCCATGCATCTTCTGGATCTCAGGAAAGGCTGCATCGTCATTTGTACCTTGAAAGGAAATTCAAAGACAGTTATTCACAGCATCACCAGCTCTGTTCTTCCTGATAATTGTAAATGTGCTTTTTGCTTAGAAGCATACAAGATTTCTCTTCATTATATTATTTCTACTGAAAATATTTGCCAGATAAAAAGGACAGATTACTATGAGAATAAGTGCCACTTTTTGTAACAATAGAAGACCCTAATTTTTGCATCTCGCAGTTTCCAGGGCTTGGCGGTTCTGTCTCTCTGACTTCCCAGGACACTATAAACATGTCTTTCATTGATCCCATCTTCTGCAGTCCTTAAAAATCAAACACTCCTAGTGAAGATAATTTTAAAAAGCACAGTGTTCCTCTACAAATCAACCTAATCTCTACAGTACAGTGCAAGAATATGCAGAGGTATCCAGGTTCCTTCAAACATATCTGTTTTCCTAAAACCTCAAACAGCATAAGAAGAAATAATGCAGTAGACAGTACAGAAATACAGTACAGAAATATAGTAGTGCAGTAAGCAGTTATCTACCTTTTCTGAGAATGCAGTTGATAAACTGCAGTTGATAAACTAGGAAACATAACATAAATATTTATACGGTTAAGAGATGAGCACCATGCAAAGAAGAAGTAAATAAAAATACATCTATTCAGTGGGACCAAGACAAATTTCATACCCTGCATGATCAAGGGAAAGTGAATTCTAAATTCAAGTTTGACTATATGTATATATGTGTATCTCTCTATGTGTTTGTGTCTATATGCTTGTGTGTGAGGCCAGCCATACCTCTCCCATTTACTCCCCATCTGATTTTTCCTCTCTGTATATGAGGACAAAGATTTAAACAGTTTGACTAACTTGACACAGGACAACTGGTAAACTCAGCAAACAAGCATCATATTTTTCTAAATGACAGATATTTGTTGCACCACATTCTTGTTCAATAAATCACTTACCTAAAAGAAGAAACTAAATGTAGAGATGAAGGATGCTTGCTTCTCTTTAAAAACAAACAAACAAACACACAAACAACCAGGAATGCAACTAAAGAATTGAAAGGATCTGCTTCTGGAGAACACATTATGTGCTTATAAATAATATTTGCTGTTGCCTTTGGTCCTTGACAAAATGTCAGCAATGGCAAATATGTTTCCAGCTTCACTAGTCAAGTCAAACAAAGGACAGCAAATCTGTATTACTCACGTTCAGCCTTCCAGTCACCGGTAAACTTGTCTCCTCAGACTGCAGCAGAACATCATCCACCTCCTGCAATAGCAGGAGGTAGTAGTCAAAGAAAAATGACAAGTGTGTGAAAACAGTATGAAGCATGACAGTTAAACACTTCCCTCAATACATGTGAGAAAACTGCCTTGAGATCTGCTACACATCTAAAAATCTTTAGCTCCATTTTATACTAAATAGCAGAGTACATAAATAGCAGATTTTACCTGTGAAATTGGCTTCTTTTTGTCTGGAAACGAGATGAGATTTAATCCTTCTCTGACTCCTTTTCCTCAGACATTGTTGATTGGATTGAAATTATGGGAAATGTAACACAAATATGAATTTTACCTCACCTTCCTTGGAGGTGCCACTAAACGACTCCATCTTAATGTCCACAGTCCTGAGCCAGTTAGTAGAAAAGCTCCCTCTGCACTTATATTGCCTTTCCATTATGATCTCGTAACTCCTGAGGAACATAAGTTACAAGAAAGCTGAAATCTGTG
Source organism: Merops nubicus (assembly GCF_000691845.1). Classification (NCBI taxonomy): domain Eukaryota; kingdom Metazoa; phylum Chordata; class Aves; order Coraciiformes; family Meropidae; genus Merops; species Merops nubicus. Next base: position 4,069 of record NW_008587283.1, on the reverse strand, counting down.
GTGAGAAAAAGTATCTGAGACCAGGGGAAGAGTAATGGTGTCTGGATTTCAACGTAGCGTTACAGAAGAACTGTGGACATGTTCCCAGTAACTGATGCTGTTGATGCAGCAAGGTTTGCTTTCTGGGAAACTGGAAGATATTAATTCTGTATTTGCATTTGCCAGTCTGGAGATGCTTGGCAAGCCAGCTTTTTCCTCACCACTGTTTCAGACGCAGGCTGAGTTCAACTCAAGTTCATTTGAAATTTAATTAGGATTCTGGTAACATTAAGCTGCTGCCACAGGCACTGATTACATAGTGGTACAGTATCAGCATTTGTGAGTGTGTGTCTCTAATTGTGACTAGAAAGGGATTGCTGTATTCCTAAAATGAATGCCCCAAAACCAAAAGTTACATAATGGAAATCTGTCCTCTGGTTTCACAGCAGCCACAAGTAGTTAATTTACTATCTAGCAGCATTCCTGATCACAATACTCCTTGCACAGGAGAGCCTGACTGGCTCTAGACCGTTTCCAGTTCAAATTCAGGTCTATGTGCAAACCCTGTGAAGCCCTTCACTAACTCTCCTTTAGCAATGCACAGAGTGACACCAGCCTTTGTATTTCTAATGGAGTCCACCCAGCCCCTCTCATCAGACAGAGTAGGTGTTCTATGCTTGGCAAAAGAGGGCTTCCAATGTGCAAAGACTAATTTCTGGAAAGAAAGAGGCCAGGGAAGCCTGGGTTGGATTTCAGTTAGAGTACAGATAAAAACTTTCTGTATAGTACTACCCATCACTATAATCAGGGCCATAATAAAGTTTGTGTTTTCACTGCCTAGGTCCAGGTTCAGGACTTGTGCAGGAAATTCCTCTTTCTCCCTCTCCCTCTTAGCAGAACAGCTGATACTAGCATGTGAGCATTATTCTTATAATGGATCCTTATCAGAGATGCTTTCCCTGTCAAACCCAGGGGAAATCCAAGTGCAATTCAATTATCGAAAGCAAATGGGGTCACCTATCACCTGCAACCTGATGGGATTGTCTGACAAGGCACTGGAAACAGCTGTGTACCCTAAAGCATCACCCAGTTAAGATTTTCTAGAGGACAGTGAAATACTTGCCCCTAAGTATTTCACAGATGGTTGAGAGGATCTTCCTTATTAATGAATTCAGACTTCACAATGAATTGTCTTGACAAAAGGATAACATTTAAAGATTCAAAGAGAGTAAGTAGCAAAAGAGGTTGTCTGAAATAATTTAGATGAGTGATGTTCCTTAATTAATTTCAAGGTCCATTGAGTATAAGCCTATTAAAGATAAAATCTGTGCATAAAAGTATAAACATTTTTAAATTCTCTACTTAAACAATACCAAGAGTCTGACATAAATTTAATTGTGAAAAGTGAATAATACCCAAGTTAGGACCTTAGTGCTGTTCTTCACTGTGATCCACATTCAGTTTTGCCCTGTTTGATGACTGGGAATTTAAGAACAAAAGTTCTGAGGCCTTCTCTGGGAACAAAGTAAAATTTAAGATTCTAACTTGTTCTGTCCCGGTTAGAAGGCAGAACTGTGTCCCACCTCCCTTATCCCTCAGTTTCCCAGGTAGAGAGGTAAATAAGGAAGGCAGGGGTAATGAAAACCTTGCACCAAATTGAAAATTAACAAAATGAAATATATTATTTAACAGGGATCAGAAGGGAAGAAGGGAAGGGGTTTAACAGGGTACAGAAAGGAAGAAGGGTAGGGGTTTAACAGGGAAGGGGGGTTGTAGGAACAACAAGGCAAGGAAGATTAAACTTCCAGATATACAAAACCCAAATGCTGTGCTGAGGCTCCCCAGTGCTGGATCTCGCTGGATTGAGGTGGATTGAAGCTGGATGCACAATCCTTGGACGTGGATGGAGGCAGGGGAGAGTCTGCAGATCAGGCCCAGGTCTCCAAGATGGCCACGGCCACGTGTAGCACAGGGAGCAGCAGAGCAGCGTGTGCCCAGGTAGAAGGTCAAAGGAGCAAGAGCAAGAGGAAGAAGAGAGAGAGGCGTGCCTTTCTCCCCTTTTATAGACCTTGGCAGGAAGTCCCGAAGACAGGAAAAGGGGAGTGGGAATAGGACAGGTGTACGCCCCTTTCATTCAGGCTTGTACCTGGTTTAGGGTTTCAGATCTCCACCCACCAGGGGCAGCAGGTTTCAAACCATTACATAACTATAGCTAGCTCTTTCATGATTTTCAGTGAAGCAAACCAAAACAAAGGAATGCTTTGTTTCACTGTAGTTTTCAGGTTTGAACACTCTTTTTTCAAGAGCTTCCCTCTCATTACAAAGGGAGGGTTATGACTAACTGCCAGCTTCTGCTGAGAATGGAACAGTCTCCATGAGACTGGTCAAGAGCAATGGCCAATATGTAGTTCAGCACCGTTGGTATTCACAAGACTGCAGTACTGTAGGTGGGAGAGGAATCTCCTCTCAACAATTCTTTGTAAACAGATCTTCAGAAATATATATCTCTGAAACATTCAATATAACAAAGTAAAATGGAGTCTTAAATGCATTGAGTAAATGCTGCTCTTACCCACATTTTAAGGGAGAAAAGATGTTAACAAGAGGTAGACTACTTCAGAGAACATGGATGGACTTTGCTAGCAGGACAGGACAGAGTCTAATGAAGAAAGGTCCAACAATCTTGCAGCTGTGGTATGAAAAGATAGTTACAACACAATAATCTTGATTTATTTAGTTGAGTTCTTCTTATACCAGTAAAAGCAGGTAGTTGTACCTGTAGAAATGAGCGCCAGATCATTACAGCCTCCCCACCTCCAGCACCTTCAGTCATTACTTTGAGCAGAGAAAGGATTTATTCCTCCTAATGAATTTTTTGAAAACTTTCCAAAGCAGCCAAAACCAGATCAAAAGCATCTGAAATTATCTCTTTTACTCTCAGAATAATCCGGTAGGACTGAAGGCAGAGGAACTATGGCCTCCACATGTTTCATCAAGCTACCTAAAAATGCCCTGGAGGTCACAAGGAATGGAGTGCTGCATAACTTTAAAAAGTGTAGTAGAATGTAGCACACTTTCTGTTTTGCCCACAGCAAAATGATGACATGATTGTTGTAAGGAAAACTATACTGAACATGACCTTAAATACTTAGCCTTTGCAATGAAATTCAAAGAGGAGGGAAGTAGGAAAAATCTATATCTCCAGGATGCCAAAACTTGGCATACAAAACCTAGAGAAAAATAGTTATAATGGAAGTCTCAGACACTAGTGTATTTGCAGTCAAAGCTACCTTGGCAGAAAGAGTTGAGACAAATGGTAAAGTGAGAGCTGTGCAAGGCAAAAGGAAAAACTGGATGTAGGGGAATTAAGAAGTAGCAAATAGCAAACATCTGCAAGAAAATTGCTGATTTGCAGCTGAACAACCTCTCTTACTAAGCCCAAACGTTCATTAGCAAAAAGCATGTGTAGATGCCAAATCAGATTCAACTCTGCAGTGACCAACACCTTACCTAGTGATTTCGGGAGCATTACAGAACAAAGTGGTATTCCAGAGCTGTGTCACATAATGTTAAGGCTGGCAGTGCTGGATCATGGATCTCCACTGCAAATTCTAGCCTACAAATAACCCTGACAAGCCTTGAGCCTGGGAGATGAGGCAGCAGATTGTTTTTAAAGCAATAGTACATCTGTTGCTTTGTAGCAGCATTTTGCTGCTCTTCTCTCTTACCTCTCCTTTTATGACCTCTTCCCACCACTTGTCATGTTCCAGGTCAAATGTGGTTTTGTACAATGTCCGGTTTGTTGCTTTTTAATTTCTCAAGGCACCTGACGTCCTCTTTTCATCTGTGCCTTCACCTTTCTCTGTGACACTGATGCTGGCTACAAGGAATGCTGTGTTATTCTTGTGCCCCAGGCAGAGACTGATTTTTAGTTTTGTAAAGATACTACGCCATGGCCAAATTTCCAGTTGCTCTTTGCCCTCACTTTAATCTCAACTGTGGGTTAACAAGCATGTTTGAAAATCAGGGCCACACGGGCTCTCTAACAATAGTTGGGCATTTGTCTCCCAGGCACCAATACAGGCTGGGC
>NW_008587282.1:0-750 GCF_000691845.1 Merops nubicus | reverse complement strand
CTCAGCCTTCTCCAGGTCACTTGAGACCATTTCACCTGTTTCCCTCCTCAGGGGTCCCACACCTTCCCTAGTCTTCTTCTTACCATTAATATACCTGTAGAAATTCTTCGTGTTCCCTTTGACCTCCCTAGCTAGATTCAACTCAAACTGTGCCTTGGCTTTCCTGACCAGATCTCTTACTGCTCGGGCAGCTTCCTTCTACACCCCCCATTAGACCTGGTAGGACTTATTCCAGAAAAAGGAATGCTAGTTCATAGGGTATCACTTTTCACTAGAGTTTATGTCATATTACAGCTTATGTAAACACAGACATTGTTTCTGTATCAAAATACTAAAAGATATTTTAAAATTTAGGAATGCTATCTGGTGTTCTCACTTCCAATATTAAGGCTCAGTATCACAGTAAGCCTCTTTGCTCTTTTTACAGGATCATGATACTGAGTGAAGAAAGTAAGAGGATTGCATATATACATGCAGGTCTTATTATAGATGCCACGTACAGGTTTTAAAAGAACACATGGCAGCAGGCTATTTTCATCCTCTCAGAAAAGTCAAAAGAAATAGTTCTGATATCTTTGTGTCTGGCCAGACATTCAACTAATTAAAGCTAGTGTGTAGGAAGATTTGCCATAACGTTACTCTAACTGCACTAATCAAGTAATGAAGTTTTGAAACATAATTGAAACATTTTGAAATGTTTAGATTATTTAGATCAACTTTTCATGCTGTGGTGGTTTAAACCACTTTTAT
>NW_008587281.1:0-5024 GCF_000691845.1 Merops nubicus | reverse complement strand
TGCCCGTGCCTGTGCCAGCCCATGCCCGTGCCAGCACCTGCCCGGCAGGACCGCGGTAGCCTTGAATTCAGAACCACAGAGCGCACATCGAACCCCTGTACTCACCACCACTGGGAACAACACGCACTTCACTATGTCCTGTAGGAGGTGGCCGGTTTGAGGATTGGGAAGTTCTCTCAAAACTCAGATAGCTCCTTTGGCTTTTATTGCTCGCTAAATTCAGCTTTCTGTCTTTACAAAGAGGCACTTTAACCTGGGACTCCTGTTCCTCAGGAACTTCTTGAGCCGACCAATTATTGGGAAAAAGACAGCAAGGAAGAATTTATCCCTATTTACTTCCTTTCTAAATTTTATCCTTATCTATTTCAGCTCGTGGAACAAATGTGGTGATAGGCTGAGAACAGTGTCCAGTGCAGTCTAATCTCCTCACTGCTTGGCACTATTAGGACAGCCACATCTATACCCTGCAGGAATATTCCCGATGAAAATGAGTACCAGGTAGTCTTCAGTGTTACACTACTCATTGGTTTGTTCAAATAACAAATATTTTTGACTGCATTAATCCCAAGATGGAACTGTTAAGCAGAGCATTCCGTTTCATGCCTGTTTCAGTCCAGTTCCCACAGTGACACTGCCCTGGATATCTATACTTATTTTTTGACAATGATTAAGAACACGAGAAAGCAAAACTTGCACAATGCCATCAATTATTTTTCCTCCAATCTTCTATTCTGCTAATACAGTACTTGGCAAACTCCTTGAAAATACATACTGTTCCTTAGCAGCAGTTTTAATGTATTTTAGAGATGACAGTCTTGGCTTAGAATAAAAACAGTTTTATCGTGATCTGAGATAACTATAATATTAAGACTTTTTTTTTTTTTTAAAAAAAAAAGGTCTTGCTTAGCCAGGAAGAGATTTGAAACAAGAAATACAGGTAAGTCATCGTTGCAGCTTACTCCTGGGCAGTTCCAGGTTTCACCTGGAGACACTATCTAAGACAGACTTAGTATCCTGCTGCACTGGCACAGACCATTTCATGTGTCTTCATAGTCAGACACTTCCCTCCAGCACTGCTTCACATACTGCACCACCTCACATCACATTTGCAGGCTGCCTCTTCCATGTTCAAGTGACATACATTAACTAAGTTCTTGCATCCATTTAAAACATTTTTTTAAAAGGAAATTAAACTAGGAGGAGAAAAAAAAAGCAGGGAGGGGGCAGAAAGATTAGGACTGACCTGTACCTTCACACTGCAACAGAGTTTTGGGACATTTCTAACAAACCACCAGAAGTATCCCATTATTCATTGTTATGGTGAAAACAGAAATGATACTTCCAAGGGGAAAACCTCAGTGAGGGAGCCCAGACGTTTCATAAAACAGACTAGGTTTGTTTGGAAGCATGTTTGTATTGCTCATCCAGCCTAAGCAGAAACAGAAAAAAAAGTGTACAGAAATACTCTTGTATTCAGTAAGTCCAAAGTTTGCTGAAAGCCTCCTCCCAATTAGCAGTCATGATTTTTTTGATCAACATTTAAGCATAGAGAAAAATGGAAAGCACAGCATTTTATTTGCTTTGTCTCTTTCAAAACTGCACTTGCAAGTTTCTAACCTAAGTTGTGCTTTTATGGGCACCTCTGTCCCTTCAGTGTGCAGGCCTGTAAATAAGAACTCTGACCATCTAAAGAGAGAATTTATGGTATACTATCAAGCAACAATGATACTGCACAATGTGTTAACCTCATTTCCCTAAATACAAATGACAATTTAAGAACCCATTTTTGCTTTAGACAAAAACCCATGAAGAACTGTGAATCACATCCTTTGTATTTCATATCCAATCACAATGTAACCAGCCCTTTTTGGAGGCAGAACAGTCATAAAAAAAAAAATCAAACAAACATAGGAATATGTGTATTCTAAAATCATAAATGTCATAGCTGGGAGGCAGCAACCGTTTACCATCACCATTTGTAAAGTCAACATCATCTTTTTTCCCCCAAACGTTGCAAGGGTTGGGTACTTACTCTGCCTTTACAGAATACTTACTGAAAATGTGATCCTCTCTTTCCATATACAGATTTTGGTAGCAGACAAGTGCATCATAGCCTTTAATCCAGAAACACCAGTCGTTTACAATAAAGTTTTCACTGTAAGTCTGGACTCCAGCCTCCTCTTTATGCTGATCTATTTGAAAGATCTAGTCACTGATGTAATATAAATGATAAAAATAAAGCTTCCTGAATGGTATTTCCACATTCCTCATTTTTTTCCTAAGTTAGACACATTTTATCTCATGTTAAAAAATGAAAAATACAAAGCATCTGTGGCATTCCATAGAGGTGCAAGGACACGTTTGGTAATAGCTTAAGAAGCAATCACATATTAAATCAAGAGAAACCCCCTGAGTCGATAAAACAATCTATCAAATATTACAGGAATTCTGGGTGGGGGAGACCTGCAGAAAAGTTCTATTTTAGAAATCCAGTTAACTTGTGCAACCTCACCGACAGCTCCTCTTAGTGACAATTAAACACCCCGTGCTTCTCAGAAGAACACAGCAGTCAAGGCACGGGGAGGTTTCCACAAAAGAGGGTTTATTTTTGTGAAATATCAGGTTTGGTGTCATTACACTCTCGATCTGTATCTGATGGTTCAGAAATGTAATGCTTACTGGTGTGATCTGGGTAATACCTCTTTACTGTCTCAAGGGAGACTTCCCCAGGAGCACCCAAAGCTATTGCTTGTTGGTCTTCAGCAAGTGCTTTGTGGTGGATTTTGACTCACCAGCAGGTATTCTCCTTTAGGACTGCTGGTGTTTCCAGTATTTGAAACAACTACTATCTTCTTCCATGGACTCAGGCCTTTTTCCTCCTAAGACATCTCACTATTTCCTGTTTATAACACAGGATAAGGGTCACTCCAACCACAGAGGAAAAAACACTAAGTAGTACTTTTATTTTTGTTCCCTGAAAAATCTCCCTGGCTGGAGGGGGTCCACTGTCAATGCTACCTCCAAATCCTTCCCACTCACAGTATGGAGGAGCCCAGCCATAGTTGCAGTGACAGTTCTTGTGGTTGTTACACACCCCTCTGCCGTGACACTTTGTGGCGTTGCAGTCGTAGTTCAGCACCAATACACTGGTACAGGTCCTGTTGATACAGAGCATGTCGCTGCCACAGGGCGTGCCATCTTCCACAGCTCCCACGTCAGCCGTCGGCATCCCTACGTGATAGTCAAAGCCCCAACACCGTGTATCTCCAACAGGGGTTTGGACTAGAGTTACATGGTTCTGCAAGAAGGGCAGCTTGTCTATGTTTTCACACTGGATCCTACCACATAAGATATTCTCCATGCTGCATTTTTTAAAATGGATATTGTTACAAATACCACAATTCCCAAACCGGTCACCTCGAATATTCACTGTTTTGAAGCAATCCAAAGAACCAGCCCTGGCTTGTTTGCCAAAGAGTTGCTGGCACTGTTTAGTGTGGGAAGAACATTTTCCTTGGTAGCAGTAAGCACTGTCGTTGCAAGGGGTTCCATCTTGGATGTACATGTCTTGTGGGCACCAAGGGGAAGTCCCGTTGCAATACTCCGGCAGGTCACAGTCACCAGTACTTGCTCTGCAGAGCGTTCCTGCTGGAAGGACCTGACAGCTCTTGCAACATTTTCCAGCAGCACAGACTGAACCTGCAGTAAACGTACAATTCGGGTGACAACAAGGATCACTTCTGCAGTTTGACTCCGAACCACAGTCGCATTGCTCTCCGCTTTCTACTATCTTATTCCCACAGTATTTAGGCTTTGTGGTGTAGAACCTGCTGGGTGGTGGTGGCTGATGAATGCAGTAAGCGCCACGTCCAAGCAGGTCAAAGTAGTCTTTGTAACTGCAGTCGCTGAACGCGTTGGTGTCGACATCACTTTTGTACATAATGCATTTCTCCCGCCTGCATTTACAGCCCCACTCGTCATGGCGCATCCCGAGGTTATGGCCCAGCTCATGGACAAACGTGGTAATAAACGAGGACAACTTCCCCCTCTCAGTGAAGGAAGAGACAGCTGATGACCACCGGTTATCACACATGGACCCTACAAATGCCAATCCCAGGCTGCTGCCAAAGCTCTGAAATACAAATAGGTGGGCGGTATCGTGGCGCATCCGCGGAGACAGGTCTGACTTCCGCCATTTGTTGAAGTCGCTGAGCGCCTTGTTGGCAGAGTTAGTAATGTTTATAAGATTCCTTTTGGTCCAGATTTCCAATCCCAGAAGAAACAGACGAATGGAAAGCTGTTTGTACAGAGCATCCCCAGCGTTGATGATTTCTATGACTTGCCTCAAGACTTCAGATTCGTTCCTGCCCAACTTGACAAACCACATGTTGTCCACAACCACTACAATCTTCACATACCTGACGTGTGTCCACCAGTCCTTCAGCATCTCCTCCTCCTCCTCCTCTGCCCGGTGGACCTTGAACCAAGGCAGCAAAGCCTTCTGGTGCCGCAGCTCCTCAGGGGTCAGGGCGCAGGTGGGGTCCATGGGGTTGTTGGCCGCTTCCATGCGGTAGAGGATGTGCCGGTAGGCCGGATCGTCAGGGATAGGCTCGATCTCGTAGGTGCCATCCTCTGCCCAGAGCACGCCGTGGAGGCCCCTGCCGCAGGTGCTGAGGGCCACCAGGGAGCCGGGGCTCCCCTGCACCTCACCCTGGTAGAAGCAGTTGTCCTGCACGTAGGGGTGCTCCTCCCAGCGAGCCCCGTCCTTGCCGTAGGTGACCAAGGTGAAGGGCTGGGGCAGCAGGCCCTGCCTGGGCCTCAGGCGCAGCACCCGCGGCCTCCCCGCCACCTCCAGCCAGAAGGAGACGTCCAGGGGGCTGGTGTCAGCCCGGGGGCTCAGCTGCCGTGGGAACGTCACCCAGCGTTCGGTGACCCGCAGCCCCCCCAGGGCGGCAGAGCCCCCCGCCAGGCCCAGCAGCACCAGCAGCCTCAGCATGGCTGCCACCCGGCGCCGCCCCACGCCC
>NW_008587280.1:0-3035 GCF_000691845.1 Merops nubicus | reverse complement strand
AGGGGAGTGTGCCAGGCCTGCCGTGCGGGCACCGCCGGGCGAGCTCAGGAGGCGTTTCCTAGACCGAACCCTGCGAACCGCGGAAGGAGCAGGATAAACTGGATCTGTCAACCCATCTAATTAAGGTGCATTTTCCTCATGCAGACTCATACACGTTTCTCCAGGCTATAGGGCCCTCGTTTCTTGCCTCAACCCAAACCAGACTGAATGTATTTTGCATTTCTATGACAATTTGTTCTCAGCATTTCTCAGGAAGGAGGAGCACAACGTACATGTCCTAAGAAAATTTTTGCACGTTCACAGATACCTCTGTCTCTGCTGTCAACTGTGTTGCACCCATCCTCTTTGCAGGTAATCTGTTGCAGCAACTGGCCCTGTTAAACCACGCTAACCCCATCTGAAAAACTGAAAGCACGCTGCTCTTCCCAAAGCACAGTGAGCTTCCCAAAGTAACCATGTAGGCAAGAAATCTACATGTTCTTGCACAAATCTGTGCAAGAAATCTGTGTTCTTGCACAAAGGCTACAAGACCAGCTGCTGGCATTGTTGCTCTTCTACCCACTAAGTGAAAAGGGGATTAGTTTATGTCTCGTGTAGGTTCATGTTATAAGCATGCCTAAAATGAAATCATCAGTGCTGAGTGGCCAGGTGAATACCCCGGGTGGCCCCCTCCAGCCCCAAGACGAACTCTGCAGGAGGACTGACAACAGCCCCTATACTGTGTCCACTAGAAGAAGCATAGATCAACAATTCATTTTTCACAGGCCATCGGGTCGACCTCTGGACAGCATTGGAACAAGTCAGCATAAAGGTGACAAAGCTCTGTATACCACTATAAATCATCCAAACCAGCCAGCAGAAAATCCATGCGCTGATGGAGTCAGCTTACACCTTCTTCTTTACTTTTTTTCCTTTGTAAACAGAGTAGTCCCCCCCCTTCACCTCCAAATGCCCACATGGCAGGAATCAGGAGGGGCATGCTCGGGTCCTGCTGGGTGAGAAGGCTGGTCCTGCCACCCCGGCACTCTGCGTCTCGCCGGACGTCACACCAACCGATGACGCAAGCGATGCCTGCTGTCCAGGTGGTGATGGGTGACCTACTTCTGGGCTACAGAAGTTTGGCTCATGAGGAATAGGCAACGTCTAGTGACAAAGCAGGGAGGAGGAGTGAATCATTGTAAGAAAGTCAGGAATTAATCTTACATCCTAGGTATTGGCCCTGTGTTTTCAGAGGGAAGCAAGAGGCCAAAACGAAGGAACAGCGTCACAGCCTCAGGACCTCAGCATCAATCTGCAGCGGAAGTGAGGAGGAGAAAACATCCCCACTGTGGGAAGCAGAAATTTTTGCTGCTTACAGTACTAATGTCCCCAACAGCTGATTTCCTTAACAGCATGAAGGAGAAATATTTTAAAGACAGATAGGAAATTCCTTTCTCCCCTGCCTTCCAGCAAGCGCACTTATTCAAAAACTATCTGCTTCCCCACCGGACCATTAATGGACAGTACCTGCCCAGCACCACTGCCAGGTGTCTCGGGTTTTATGCATGTCTAAGCTGTCCTGTAACTGGGGCAAATGGATTCTCTGTTCATTTACCAGGTGCAGTATTTCTTCAGTCATTCTCCTCTCACATGATAATATGCAACCAAACGAGCTCCGTAGCAACAGGGTCAATGTTCCCAGCTAACTCCCCTCTTGCAGGATTTTCTTCGGCATGGGCTGAAGCATTGCTGGTGTTCTTGTCCCTCGATGATTTTGCCGTATTTCAGAGTGACTCCTCTGACCCCTAAGGAAGCCAGCACTGTCCTACACGTACAAACAGCATTTCAAAGTTTACACCACTGCCCTCAAGTCACGGTCCAGAGGGCATCCCACAGAAATTGTGAAGAAAAGGGGAGCAAAAGATGTTGGATTTACACAGGACACAGAACTCCTTTAATTAAAGGAGACTGTTGGTTAGTGAAGTTTTTGGGGCCTTCCAACCCTCCTAAACTGCTGATCTATTCAGCCATTGGGAATTCTCTGGAGAGAAGCTGTCCTGGCACTTCAGTCTGTGCACACAACTCCTACAGAGCTGTGGTTGGTTTGTGTTATGTGGTATTTGCAATATAGTGCCTATCCAGAAAAACAAAACAAAACAAAGCAACAAACAAAAAAGCCTTCTCCAAAATACCCCTATTCCCTCTACTGATTATGGAAATCTCCCTATTCCCAGGTTTGGTGAACTGGAAAAGCAGGCAAGTGTTTGTGCACACATCCCTTAATATCATTTGAGATAAATTGTTTAAATAATAAAGGAAAGGTTTTTTTGATGGGGAAAACCAGAAACCTGAATAGAACTGCTTTTGTATCAGGTGCTATGCTCATTTAATGGGGTTTTCTGTAGTAAAATAGTTTTCAAAACAGGGCAGCCAAGAATTCCCTTCTCCAGTTATCTATAAATCAGGGCTGGAGAGAGCAGTCCCAGAGTGTGGTATGTATCAGCTTGAGCAATCGCTCCAGCAAGTTAGGCAGGTAAACAGCTACATAGCCCCAATTAACAAAAAAAGGGCCATCTACAGAGTACAGAAAAAAAAGCTTAAAACTCTGCCAACCAGCCACACTTAGCTGATAAAAGAGGGGGAAAAGGCAACTACCTCCCCCTGAGGAGACACTGCCCAAGACAAGCAGAAAGACCAGGTTCCAGTTTTAGGAGTTTCAATCGCAGAGACAGCACCAGACACCGGGACAGAACCATTTAGGAAGGTCTCATCATGTCCTGACCTTGCTCCTCCTCGAGCTGTGCCAACAAGCTGTGCCAAGGCTCTGGCTGGCAGGCAGAGGGGCAGTCACAGGCCCCCCGCACTCCATGGTGTGCTTGAGCCATTCCTCAAATTGTAGAGGTCACCAGGAGAAGGCGGCACAGAGATCAGAGCAGTATGGACACAGCAAGGGAGGAAAGCACCTGAATAGAGAGGGAAACAAGGGCTCGAAATTGGGCAGGGGGCTTGAAGGCAAATAGAGATAAAATAAATATATACATATATATATATATATA
>NW_008587279.1:0-6056 GCF_000691845.1 Merops nubicus | reverse complement strand
TGTGCAGGTCCCTCTGGGTGTATCCCTCCCCTGCAGTGTGCCAGCTGTACCACACAGCTTGGTGAGGTCTGGAAACTCACTGAGGGTGCCCTCAGTGCCACTGCCCATGTCACCAACAAAGATGTCAAACAAGACTGGCCCCAGGACTGATCCCTGAGGGGCTCCACTGGACATGGAGCCATTGGCAGCCACTCTTTGGGTGCTGATGCTTCATGCCACGTGCTGGCACCAGACCACACCCTGACACACATCTTCTCCCATTTCTCCCAGTTTAATTTCTACTTCCTGCTTGGTTTTCTTCTTTCCTGCTTTGTTTCTGCTCTGTAATCACTAGGACACCACCTCCTTCTTCTGCATTGCCTTTAAAGCTACATCAGGCTCAACCATTGCTATGATAACATTGTTAATGGCTTTGGAAAGAAGGGATGTCAGTCAGTTTGGTGCTTTCCCAGTCAGAGACCAACCTCCCAGCTGGAGAGCAGTCAGGGACCTGAGGAGGTTGCTGTGGGTGGCCCAGAGCAGCCTTCCCTGTGGCCACCAACCTTGCTGCTCTTTTTGCACTAGACAAATGTAATTATTTCATGGAGAGAAACCCCCCACAGATCTCTGCAGGTGTTTCTCACCAGGTGCCTTCAAGGAGAAATGATCCAAGCTGTTCCTAAGGTGTTTCTGGTGGAGTTCACTGCTGAGGTTGGAGCTGCAGAAGGCTGTAACTTAAAAAAAAATTGCAGATTTTCAGAATGACCTAATTGAAATATCTTAATTCTGGGTTGTGGTACCTAATACACAGCTCATCTTCATACCTTTGTGTTGCTGTTTGCAAATAATCTGAGGTTATATTCTGAAAGCAAATCAAATTGTTTTCAGTTGTTCACAAGATGCTTCAAGAGTTACAGAGTTAAGATGAGAAAAAATGGAATGCAGAGGGAGTCCAAAATAGCAGAAACCAGAAAAGAGCAAAATACATCAGGTAATATTTTAATTCTATTGCTGCAGAATTAATTTTTTATAGAATCTTCTCTATTTTACATCATGTTTGAGAGCCACGTGTGTGGTGTTTGTGTGCAGTGTGCTAGGAGGCAAAGGCCAAAATTGATAGGTGATAAGAAAATTGGCTGTTGATTATTTTAAAAACTAATTTTGCTGATCTTTTGTTCCTTAAATGAGAAATGCAGCACAAGTCTTCTGCTGCAGACCTGCTGGGAATGGTGCTTATTCTGTATTTACTCATTCTGGCTCTTACTCCCAAAAGGCTGCTGCCTGGGAGGTGGTTTTTGTTCCTCACTGTTGTTTTTTTTAAGGACGTCGATTCACAGTAATTGCTTCTTAAATCTTCTTTTGTTGATACAGAGATGCTGATATTGGAAGAGCCAAGTTACCTGCAGGAGTCACCTCATTCAGAGCCTGAGAGAAGAATCAGAAACGATTCATTCATGCTGACACCACGGAAAAACAGGCACAAACCTGATCATCTGTGTGGTGGAACTAGAGTGAGCAGCTTCCAGCCATTTTAGAGACCTCAGTGTGTTTATTGGCTTCATTTTATGCCAGGGTTCCATTTAAAACACATTAAGAAATTACTAATAAGTGTTTGAAAAGGATGCTGGAGGCAGCCAGTAGAGCACAAAGTAGCTTGTGTCATGGGAGTCTGTGTATAAGCACCTTGGTAGGCTCTAACAATGAGTGAACAATTAATTTAAATGTCCATTAATTAGTATAGATTACAGGCTAATCACTAAGGATAAATGAAACCTCAATATGAAATACAGTTGCTTTATATTGAAGAGGTAAATATAATTGTTTTATCAGGAACAAAGCTTATCTTTTGTGTCTCCTGTTGAGGAAATACTTGAGGAAAACACATGAGCTATCTCTGCCATTTTTGGGCGGGTGTGGAAGGGTGTTCCTTAGAGAACATGTGGCTCCTTGAGGCTGAGACAGAATGACAGAACTGGACCTAATGGCAGCAGGAAATGTGTGAGCCTGAGCTGAGCCCATGGGGGCAGATCCAGCTACAGGATAAACTATAGAATCATGGAATTGTTCTGCTTGGAAAGCACCTTTAAACTCATGGAGTCCAACCCTTCCCCAGCCCTGCCAGGTCCCCACTGCCCCGTGTCCCTCACACCACATCTCCACAGCTTGGGAACCCCTCCAGGGGTGGGGACTCCACCACTGCCCTGGGCAGCCTGGCACAGCCCTGGGCAACCCTCCAGGGCAAGAAATTGTTCCTCAGGGACAACCTCAACCTCCCCTGGGGCAACTTGAGGCTGTTTCCTCTTGTCCTGTCCCTTGTTCCTTGGGAGCAGAGCCCGACCCCTCCCTGGCTCCAGGCTCCTGTCAGGAGCTGTGCAGAGCCAGAAGGTCTCCCCTGAGCCTCCTTTGCTCCAGGCTCAGCACCCCCAGCTCCCTCAGCTGCTCCTCCCCACACTTGGCCTCTAGACCCTTCCCCAGCAGCTTTGTTGCCCTTCTCTGGCCACACTCCAGCCCCTCAAGGTCCTCCTGGGAGTGAGGGGCCCAAATCCTGTGGCAGGGCCTTTCCTCGTGTGAGACAAGCCATGGCAGAAATAACAATTATTAAATTGGTTTGGAAAATGTTGATTCTCATAAATTCCTTGAGCAGAATGATGTAACTGAGAGGTAACACTCTGTGCACAACTGCTGATGCCTGTTGCTGGTCTGCTCTCTTCTGACTGCAGGAGGGAACAGCTTCCTGGGAGAGCTCCTCACCGCTGAGCCTGTCCCTGGGGCAAGCAGCTGAAACGTGGCAAGATGAGCCCCCAAAAGTAGGTGTGCCTGCAGCTGGCAGCTCTGAGTCGTTCAGGAGAGAGCCCTCTGCTCTCTCAGGAATATTTCAAAAAAATAAGGGGTGCTGTGATGGATGCACAGTGAATTTGGGTGTCCTGACCTCATCTCTAGTACATAATCTAGTCAAAAACTTTATAGTTTGGTAATCGTTTGTTCCAGCATTCACAGGTCACAGTTTGGGGGGGAAGCAGCTCCTTATTCAGAGCCCATAAGGAAATACTCACATCTAAGTGTAGCCCTTCAAAATCAAGAAATAATAATCACAGAATACCAGGTTAGAAAGGACCTCAAGGAATATATGGTGCTTCCTGTGAGGAGGAGACAGGTCCTGGCTGAGTGGCTGTGAGGCTCCTGCCAACGTCAGAGGCTAAGCCCAGAATCTGAGGGCACATTTCTGAGCATCCTTTTGGGCCTCAGTAGAATCAGAGTGATGGTCACATGGAGGAAGCTTCCTGCCCCAGGCTCTCAGGGATCCCCTCCTTCCCATCCAGGGTGTCCTCACCCCCCCTGTCCCTTGGCAGGACACATATCCCAGATGTGGCCTTCAGGATGCCCCACTCCAGTGGGATTTTCAGCCAGAGCTCCCTCCCTTTTATCACCCTGGTGAGTGACTTCTGAGACATGCTGTCTAATCTGCTGTTCTGTTTCCCCTCCAGGAGCTAAGGGAGCATGGGAAAGACAGTGAAGAAACAGAGTGGAGCAAAAGAACTCTTCAGTTATTAAACACTTTACAGGTACTGGTGCCTGATTTTGTAATTAGCTGCCAAAGCCAAGTGTTGATTTCAGCTGGACTGTGTCAGAAAATCTGTTTATAGTCTTGATCACGTTTCTGCTTCACACACAGTATGTAACAGTGTTTTATTGAGTGCCTGTGTAGGATAAATTATAGAATCAGTGAGTCATTTTGGTTTGAAGAGACCTTTAAGCTCATGGAGTCCAACCCTTCCCCAGCACTGCCAGGTCCCCACTGCCCCGTGTCCCTCACCCCACATCTCCACGGCTTCCAAACCCCTCCAGGGGTGGGGACTCCACCACTGCCCTGGGCAGCCTGGCACAGCCCTGGGCAACCCTCCAGGGCAAGAAATTGTTCCTCAGGGCCAACCTAAATCTAAACATAATTCAAAGGTTCTGTGCAATGCCCATAAATAAATATTCACACAGAAGTGTAGCTGGTAAAAGCCGAGTGATAACAACGAGGGGCTCCCCGGCTGGAGGCGCCTCAGGGCTGACCTGCCCCAGCCTTTCTCCGACCTGCCTGATGTTCTCCTTCCCCCGTGCAGCACCTGAGGAGCTCGGGCGTGCCCTCGGTGAGTTTTGGGGAGCTGTGTGGGGCCAGCAGCAGGAAGGAGGTGGCAGCCAGGTTCTACCTGCTGCTGGTGCTGCAGAAGCAGTCGCGGGTCACGCTCCGCCAGAGCGCTCCCTACGCCGACATCACCGCCCACATCACCCTGAGCCCACGGGGGCTTTGCAGGAGCTGAGGAAAACCAGCCTGAGCCTCGGCTTCTCAGCAAAGAGATGAAAGTGGAAGAAGGATGGAAGGGAAGCAGAGCTCCCTCTCCATCACACCACCACTCCCAGCTGCCAAGGACCAGGCTCGTGCCTCGCTCGCGGCCACCGAGGAGTTCACTACTATGTTTGCTTTTAATATTTATGTCTATAAGATGACCAGTTACTTATTCTGTTAAGAAAATATCACTAATTTCCATGTTCTCCAAGAGATGCTTTCATTATGAGTTTTATGAAAGTCCTTCAAAAGCTTTGGAGGTTAAATGATTTTTGTGTGTGTTCATGTAACATCATCAGTAAGAGGCCTCTGTTGAGCTCTTTATCCACAAATTTGGTCTGTTTGAAACGTTTCCTTTCAAAGAATATTCAAAATTTGATACTTTAAGGCTGCCATCTCCAGCATTCGTGGCTGTTCCTGGGAAAGCTGCAGCAGCTTTGGGAAGAAATCCTGTTCCCTAGAAACCTGGCAGGTGTAGGTTTCATGGAGCATGTTTACTTAGGGATTAACACTTCTACTTATGTGTAGACCTACTTAAAAAAGGCTGTTAAACAGAAATATTATTACTTTTTTGACTTTTTATCTCTTTTAGGATACGTTTTAATGCTATACTGTCATTTTGTAAAGTTTCCAGTGTTTTCCAGTGGTGATGCATGGCAGAGCATCACTGTGCTGTGGCCGTGCTGACCTCTCCTCACACAAAATCAGTAGAAACCACAATAAAAATGACAAGAAAACCTCTCCGTGGCTCGCTGGCCTTTGTTTGGAAGGATCAGGACTGGCAGCTGCCTTCTCAGAGGCTAAAATATTGCCTAAAATAGGCAAGAAGAGGCGTTTGCCATGGTTCTCCGAGGGGTGACTTTTCTGGGTGTGAAAAGTGACCCTGTTTGGTAAAAACCTTTCCCTTTTCTGCCAAAGAAATGGTGGTCTCCTTTTCCCTCTCTCTCCAAGCACAGGTGCCCAGGGCCAGCCTGGAACTGCAAGCAGCTCGTTCCCCTCTCCCTTTTGGGGCCAGGCCTGGCAGTTTTGGTTCAGGAGCTGGGTTCCCACCCCAGGTTCTCCACATCTCCTGCTCGGTGTGATGAAAACCTCTCCCCAATCCCCCCGGCACGATCCCTCCCAGTGAGATCCCACCACAGAGGAAAGGTGCTGAAGGCTGGGGAGGCAAAGGAAAAGCATTTTTCTCCCCCAAAACCAATCTGGAATGACTCTGCACCTCACACCAGAGCTGCTGCTATGCCACGAGATGCAACAACTCTTTCATCTGCCTTTTGAGGAGGGCGTCTGTGCGCCGGGTTCACCAGGAAAAAGGGAAACAAAGGGAGGCTGGAGGCAGGCAGGACTAAATGAGAGGCAGGAGGTACCTGCACCCAAACCAGCCTGTGTGCTGGAATAAATGAGGTACCAATCCTGCAGGAAATCGTCCCGGAAGACTATTTACAGAACAGGTTTGTCAGAACCCCAGAAATAACCACGGGGGAGCTGCTGCAGGAGCCTGTGAAGGCCGGGGAGGGATGAGGTGTTGGGGAGCAGTGTGGGCCACGTCCCTGGGCACGGTGTGGGGCCAGGGCTGGGGACTGAGCACCACCAGCCACGCTCAGCTCCTGGACTCGGGTCTGGATCTGGCCTGGGAGGAGGTTCTGCTCCCACCGTGCCAACAGGGGAATGGTTTCCCTCCCTAAACCCACACGTGCAGGGTGTTACGTGTCTGTACGAAGCACTGGGGAGGCCACACCTGGAATCC
>NW_008587278.1:1454-2576 GCF_000691845.1 Merops nubicus | reverse complement strand
TCCCTGTGCCGACACGGGCTTGCTCCCAGGGAGCGTCTGCTCGGCCAGCTGCCGGAGCGCCAGCCCTGCTGCTCTGCCAGGTGCCTCGGGTGCCATCGCACAGCTCCTGCGCTGCTGCCGCTCATTCATCTGGCAAAAGCGCTTCTGCTTCCCGTCCTTCTGTACCTGTTGTTGCACTGTGCATCTGAAACGGTCTTGGCTTTCGGCAGCGACTTTCTGGGGTGCTGCAAGGGAGAGCACATCCTGCACTTGGGAGAGGGAAGGCAGAGCCCACGGTTGCTTTGCTGTGGGTGGTAGTGGGGTTGTGCCCAGCTCTCTTGCACTAGTCAGTGTTAGCTTGGGCCCCTCAGTTCTGACACTGCTGGAGGAGATGCTGATAGATTTGGGGTGCGTCTCTAACCACAGTGTAGGATGGTCAGGGTGGAGTCACTGCTGGAAACGTGACCTGTCTCCTCTCACTCTCTTCTGCTAAGAGCTCAGTCCCCTCCTTGCCAGCTCTCCGTGTTGTTCCTGTGTGCCCTGACTCTAGGATCCCACCCTCTTTCTTTGCAGAAATGGGTGACATGGAGTCCTACAAGGTGATGCTGAATGGGCCGGCGCCCTGGGGCTTCAGGCTGCAGGGAGGGAAGGATTTCAGCATGCCACTCTCCATCTCCAGGGTAAGAGAAGCCAAGGCTGGTGACATCTATCCTTCCCCCTGCGTCTTCACGGGGGAGGCCATAGCAACTGCATCTAGGTGGCTGAGGTAGAGCCATAGGGGGAATGCAATGAGCCAGGGCCCCAGGAGTGCTGCATCCTGCCCTGGCTGGCTGCTTAGCCTCCTTGGTGCCTTATCAGCTGCCGTCCGGTGTGGGGGTGTTCCGGGCAGCAGCCCTCAGCAGGGATGTGAAATGCTGGGCAGCCTCTGCAGAGTCATTCTGACGGCTGGTGGGGGCAGGGGGGGCCCTTCCGGAACATGCCCACCTCTGGGGGAGGGGAGCTGCTCTCACCATCTCCGAGCTGTGGGGCTGGCTTCCTGATCCTCATCCCAGTGCCTGGCATGGCTTGTGCCCCTCTGCCCTCCCTTCTGCCACACAGCTCCCAGCTCCACGCCTGAGTTGGCCCCTGAAATGGGCAGGCAGG
>NW_008587278.1:0-1311 GCF_000691845.1 Merops nubicus | reverse complement strand
TGCTCTCCCAGGCCAGGGCTGTTCCTGGGTGCGCGTGGGTCCCTGTCCCTGGGCGCTCAGTCCCGCGGGTGGGTGCTGGCCGCGGCTCTGGCCACGCCATTTCCTTATAAGCCTTGGAATGCGACTGCATCGCCCCTGTGGCTGGCGCTCGGGCAGCTGGCACGGAGGCTGCTTCTCAAAGGACAGCTTCGCCGGTGGCACTCAGTGCTGCGTGCGGGCGTGCCCCCGGCACCTTGTGCCCGTCCCAAAGGGTGCGGGTCCCCACGAGACCCGGCACAGAGCACGAACCCTGCGGGCACTGAGCAAGGCTGGAGTCGCCGGCGCCGCTGCCCCAGGGCCTGCTGATCTCTGCCGAGTGCGTGGAGACGGCTTCACCGAGTTTATTCTCTAAAAAATGTTTCTCTTGGCTGCGAGCCAGCACTTAACAAAGGGTCTGGTCGGATGGAGGAGCCTCCCTGGGCCTGGGGCAGGGGCCTCGCGAAGCAATGGCCCCGGTGTGGGAGCAGGCCAGCGCTGCGATCCTGGGCAGAGAAGGGCAGGCAGGAGCAGTGGAGATGTTCCCAGGGGATGTTGCCAACTTTGGGGGACTCTCTGGTGAGACTGGGCAGGTAGCGGGCTCTGTCTAACAGGAAGTGGTGACCCCCTGTGTTGCTCTGCACCCTGGAGGCTTCCCCAGCCTTGAAACCTCTGGCTTGGAGTATGCTGCTGTCCTCAGCCGCTGCATGGGGCAGGCTGGCCTGCCAGGCCTGGGGCTGATGGAGCAGGTTGGAAGGACCTGTCCTGCCCTGGCTTCCAGGGCTGCAGCAGGGTCCTGCTCCGTGGAGCTGGGGGCTGCAGGGGGAACACAGCTCTGGCACATGGCTGCGTCCATTGCTGTGATGCTGCTGGGTGAGCTGGAGGCTGCTTTGGCTCTGGTGGTCGTGCAGAAGAGGGGTTAGCCTGGTCCTCTGGCAAGGGGCTCATCTGGCATCCTTGTGCTTTGGCTAGGCACGCTGAGACAGTGTGGTCCTGAGCTGCTTGTGGTGGAACCAGGGTAGGGGCTGGCATCTGGGGAGCTGGGTGCCATGGTGGCACTTTGTAACATCTGCTAGCTGGGGAAGAGGAGAGGCCCTCGGTGCTGCAGGCAGGAAAGTGCTGCGGGTGCTGCCCAGGCCCTTGTGTGGGCAACCCACACCCCTCTGTGCTGGGTGAGGCTCTGTCCGGGGTGAGCCCGGGGCAGGGGTGGCCGGCAGGCACCTCTCTGGGTGCGGTAGTGGAGGCCCGGGAGACAAAGGGCTGGCTGGGCGGAGAGCGGGGGAAGGAAGTGCTGGT
>NW_008587277.1:0-15870 GCF_000691845.1 Merops nubicus | reverse complement strand
GCTGAGGTGCCGGGACGCTGAAGAGCTCGGGGCTGGCCGAGAGAATTCGAGGCGCGCCGAGTCTGCGCGTTGTGCGGCCGCGGGGCTTCGAGTCCGGCAACCGGCGTCCTGCCCCTGGAGGCGGAGGTTCGTCCCCCACGGCCACGTTCCTCCAGCTACTGCTCTAGCTGCGGTCTGAGCTCTTTCAATTAGGGTGACATTAAGTGCAGGGAAGATTTCATTACGTACTTTGCCCGGCAAACTGCTGTACAACACTACCAAGCTAAGCTACCAAATAGATGTTTTACTCCGCCCGTTTCAAATCCCCAGCCTTGACATCTATGGATCTGATTGTTCGAAAAGATCAATGTTTGCACAGAATGAGCGGCGTGGGACTGTGTGAATAGCCAGATTGTCACCAGCGCTCAGCATGCACGGTCACATGCTAAAGCAGAGCACAATAGAGAGTCAGGAGGTGCCAACTCAGGACGTCCTTGCTTTGGGTAACAAACAGCAGCAGCAAATGTAGGTATTTTTCAATCCAGGAGGCAGCTGAAGAACATAAGCTTTTGGTAGGGTAAAGAAACACTTGCTTATATTCTAGGATTCACATAGCTGCAGTGGGAGGTTGTTATAATGGTGCCATATAAATAGCAAGTAGATCAGACTATATCCCTGCATGTTCACACCTTGTTTCATCTCACATCACAGAAATTACTCAAATATATGATTCTCACTACAAGCTCATCCCACATATCTCAGTTATGTTTTATGTCTGTTTCAAAAAATAAATTGGTATTTTAGGAGGTACATCTGGGGTTTTGGGGTTTGTTTTTTGGTTTAAGAAAAAATACTTTTTCCCACAGTACTCCACTTGAAGTCCCAAGCTTTCCTAGTGAGCAGCTGAGACATGACACTTGATCTGTTATCACAGTGGAAGAATATCAATACCATCAAAAATTGTCCCCTTTTGCACTACTTCACACTGGCAGTAGCCCTGGCAGCATGGAAAGACCTGTCAGGAACCAGCCTGCAGAGCAGTGAAGCTGTCAGCATCTCGCTGCTTCTTTTAGGGGCAGGGATAGTTCATCAGAACATCCCAAAAAGCAAGACCTAGGAATTGGGAAAAGAGTATTATCTGGAGAGCTGATTCAGTACCTTCTGCCCATGACAATCCCACCAGCCTACCTGAGCATGAGCGGAGTGGACCAGTGCTGACTCACTCACCACCTGCCCAGCTGAGGAATGCCCTATTCAATGCAGCTGTAGCCTTAACATACATGGTCCTGCACCCATTTTGCTCAACTTGGTGTCTAAGTTTAGAAACTCCACCTTCTGTGTCCCCCTAAGCACCCTGCAGTTTGATTTCTCTAGCAACTGTGGCCCACTCAAGGTGGTGAGAGGGCTACCTGTGGGATAGGATCCCAACCAGCTCCCCAGCTATCTTGCCCAGGAGGATTTTAGATGCAAGAGAGCCACTCAAAACCCACCATCTCCAGATGTAATGATGTGTTCCCTTTTTTACACATAGCTCTGACTAGTGAGGAGATGGAATCGTTGTAATGATCATCTGTTACTCAAACCAATGCCTATGAAAAGTAGTATGAATATTGCCTACAGGCTCCAATTATGATTGTAGAATGTAAACACATGAACTAAGAGGAAAAGACTGAATCTGTCCTAAAGGTCATGTTGTCTTTATGAAAAAGGTCAAAAGTAAAGAACAGTGGGACTATGGGTGTACTAAGCTACTGAGCTTTGTGTCTATGACTTCTTGTTTCCTCCAGCCAGTTACAGAAATAAACCCACAACCCACCTAAATACATGACTTCAAAATACCTTGTCCTGAGTGGGACTGGGCGTGTCCTGTGCAAGGGACAGTTGCTGTGTGGGAATACCAGTAGAGCAGCCAGTGCAGAAGCAGTTCACATTGTAGCTGAGTGTCACGTTTCTTTTCACACAGCGCTGGAGCCTGCCCCGTGCTCTGCCATACGGATAGGCTAGGTCTCCTGCTGTGGAGTCACAGCCCAGTTTTAAAATACTTTCCCCCTGTATCAGCTGTTTATTGAAAATAACAGGCAAGGCAGTCAGAAGTGAATAAAGGCCAAGGTTTCAAAGAATTAATACTGCCAAGGTCGTTGAAGAATCCAGATTTATTATTTCAAGAACTAGATATTTTTCAAAGAACCTTCCTGCTCGTTAGATTTGCTGACATAGTTAAAAATGCAATTATCTCCAAACAGATCCCTTCTTATGTACACAGAGCTGAATCAGATGATGGTCGGTTATACTAGTTGAGGGTAGCTGTTATGCTGATCTAATGGCATACACAAAGAGGACTGTACACAGCCCATTCAGCGGGGGTATAGACTTGGGGGTAGGGTAAAAATAAAAATAACAGATAAAAGAATTACACTCCAGAGGCACTAGAGGGAGAGCTAGAGCACCCCCATGGGCTTGGTCTCTGTCTCCTAATTATTTCATAATTTCTTGATGAAGTACCTGGTGCTTATATTAATTACGACTGCAAAGTTTGTAACAAGGCTTATTTTGCATGAGATACAAAAAATTGGCATAGATGTGCACAGATACACAAACACTTCAGGGTATGAAAGACAATGTTATAATCAACCATTAATTTGACATTAATGTCACGACTTTCTCCCTTTGCAAGTTACTAAAACTCATGTATATCTAGCAAGACTCTGTATTTCTTCTTTCCCCCCACACTTTCCCACCCCTGCTCTTTCCTTTCTCATGTGAACAGAAGAAATGTTTCTAACTTCTCATTACTTACTTTCATATCAACTTTCTTTGATAGCATTTGCTCAGTTATAGATCCAGGAATGATGTGATAATGTGTTCTCAAGCCTCTGAGCTGTTTCCGGTTATGACATAAATATATCGACTGGGGAGCACAGTCCTTTCTTTCTCACATGCATTATCATCTGCAGCAAGCACCTTTATTGCTCTGGTAAATATACTGTAGATAAAGCTTTAGCTAAACTGCATCCATCTCATCTAGCTGCTAATTAGTCTGTCACAAATACTCTGTTCCAGAAAATGGGCTAAATGGAACATTTTCACATTCTAAAAATTGATAATGGGAATAAAATGAGGTCATGTCTTCAGCAACTCGTTACTAAATTATTTTCAAGGCTGCAGTGCTGTACAGTTACTGCATGGTAATTAAGATCCAGAGGATCTAGGATTGCTTTTCAATTTGTAGTTAACGTTCAGTGTACTCTTGTGAGATGACTAGGTATTACCAGGTCCACTTTAATAGGGGTAAACCAAAACACAAAGATTACTTTATGATTTGCTAGAAGCAGACAAAAAAAAGCAGAACTGGAGAGAGAAGTAATATATAGGAGCCAAAATAAGAGGTTACAAGGGGGAAAAAACCAATGGCCAAACTAACTAAAACCGATGGAAATCTTTTATGTATTTTACAAGCAGAAGACCATTGCAAAAGCCCACTTACTTGCATAACACAAGCCATAGAACTCCATCCTTTAAATTCCCCCAGTAGGCATTTTTTCCTTCCCTGTTTTGCAAACAAAATGTCAAGGCCTGTAATTCCCTTATAACATAGCATCTAGGCTCTTGAAGAAAGACAATCTTTGTTTCAAGCTTCTAAGCATATTGCTGTTTTCATTGATAAGGCATTTCACTGAGCTAGCCAATGTAAAGTGAAAATAAGAGCAACAAATTAGGCTATAAAGACTGAGATTAAAAATTAATTAATATCATTAATCTTTTACTTATAACGGTGTCTACTCCCTGCTGCCATTACCCAGCCAGTAGGCAGATCCATCACAATCTCATTTAGAAATACGTTTCCAACACAGGAGATGCATAAATCAGATATAATTAGTGTAAGTTAGTTTTCCCTTCAGGTTGTTGTGAAGCCACCTATGCTGCATCTCTTCACATAGTCCCTACCTGACCTTATAAAGCTCTCTTTGAAACTCCTCAGTAAATCCTGCCTTGAGATTTCCCCAAAGCAGACAGGCTGTATTCTGATTCCAGACAGAACAAAACAGATAAAGCAGGCCTCCTCTGTTCCCTTTCTTCCAGATCCTATTTGTTTAAAATCAGCACAGAGTTTCTCTGATTTCTCAGTGAACCTAAACTTCTATCAGAAGTTCTCAAAAACGCCCAGCTCAGCAGCAGCCAGGGGGCACGGCTACAGCTCTGTGAAGTCCACCGTCCTTGGCTGCCTGGCTTTCAGTTTTACTTTCTCTCCCATCAAAGATCAAGTCCTGGTCCTTCTTTCATTTGCAAAAGCCTGTATATTTTGTGACTGAAATATACATCAGTGCATGTGCTAAATGTAAGCATGAGGATTTTCTGACTTGCCCGTGCAGTTGCTGAGGGGGTGTGCATGTAAGCTGTAAGGAAGTGAGCATGCTGGGTGATTGCAGGCAGCGTACATGCAGTTGGCTGACTGGTAACCTAACAGAGAACTTGTGCCCCTTAGTACCCTGTCCTCCTACAGCACTAGCTGGACCATGTGTAGATGTTTACACCCCCATTCCAGATTTGTATCTCTTAGCTCTTTCTTTCAGCTCAAGATGTCCTCAGCTGATGCTTTTAGAGCTCCAGCCTCAGTCCTTGCCACAGCAGCAACTCTCCAGATCAATACATAAATGCAAAGTGGATGAATAGCTGTCAAATCTCTGTGCCTGAAAAATCCCCCTACTCTCCTGAAGCTGTATCTTTGGATTACGCATTTTTCATGTATACTTCACTAAATTAATCCAATTAATAGCCAGACTGGCTTCAGTACAGATTCTGCTCCCTTCATGGTAGCACAGGCCGTTGAGCATTCCTGCATGCTGTTAGCAAGGTGGCTTTGCCTTGAGACTTTGGAGGAAAATCATAGCAGGCGTGTTGCTGTACCACACTGCAGAGTGGCTGCTTCTGGGTGCTAATGGGAAGTGGCTGGAAAATAAATAACGTAAAGGTCTTTACATAACTCCTGGTGTGCAGTACAGCAGGGGATGGAACTACAGTCTGGACTGGTTTAACCTCTGCATCTGCCTCTGTAATGTAGCTGTCCACACACCCATCCA
This sequence comes from Merops nubicus, assembly GCF_000691845.1. NCBI lineage: Eukaryota > Metazoa > Chordata > Aves > Coraciiformes > Meropidae > Merops > Merops nubicus. The sequence continues at coordinate 10,813 of NW_008587277.1, read as the reverse complement.
GCCCCTTCTGTGCACGTTTCTCCCTCACACAGCCATGAGCATGCTTGGTCACTTCAATTCATAGTGATTCTTATTTCCCTCATCCTCAGAGTCGAAGGCAGCAGCTGGGGGATCCTGGTGAGGTTTCTGTGGGCAGGACTCTTCAGTGCAAGACAGAACTTCGGTCACAGCATTGTCCTTTTAAACCTCTACCAGGTGGGTACATTGGGCTCCTAGCTCGAAGCAGTGACACATTACACTTAACGCCTCTCGCTTTGCATTGCAGTAACGGACTGCTACCAAGGGTGAGCTTTTAATCTGTCCTGTAAAGTCCTGGGAACATACAAAATACAATAAATAATAACACCCTCTGCACCACTAAGGAAGTCTCAGAAAACTGCTGGTTATCTGTTCTTCCTTCTTCCACTGAAAAAATGTCTCTGTATCCCCTCCACACGGCCCGGAGAAGCCAATGCGTGACAGCCCCCTACAGACCCACACATCTTGAGGTGCCATGGTTCCAGCCCATAAAAGACTGTGAGAGTTCAAAGGCAGTATGTCCTGTGATTCACCTCCTAACAATTCTGTGATAATTATTTAATCAAGGTCTTCACAGTAGCTTTATGAGCAATATTTGCATTTGCTGTGAAGGAAAGAGGCACATGAATGGCTTTGTTGCTCAGCCTGGAGCCGGTACCTTCTTATCTGGGTGAATGTTTGTGACTGTTCGCAGTAAACACTGAATTCTGTATTTTTATTTCTCTTGTAATGATAGTACACAATGGTGCCTTCGGTGTGCTTTGCACTTAATGTACTATCTACTGCTGTCAACTTAAAACAGCCTAGGACAAAGTCCACAGTTTCTGTTGTATCTCTGCTATGCTTTATCCTTAGGGCTTATGAAGTAAATCAGGATGTGGCTCTGTGTTTCCATCTGATTTCACTGTTAAGAGAAAATACCGCAGGTAACATGCCTAATTCTCTTCTGTGCACCAAGATACTGTCACAATCAACTCAATGGTGTGAAGTTCTCACTGTTATCAAAACAGGAAATGAGAGGGGAATCAGGCTACCCCTATAGTATACATCTTGAAGAAGTTAAAGACATGCTGAATGTTCTTTTTCCTTATTGAACAGAGCAGCAGTAAAGAGGTTTCTTTAATTATGGAAAAGCAATTAACTTTTGAAGATGTTTCCTGCCCCTGTGAAGAAGCTCGATTTTGTGTGGCCTATTTCTATCAAACTAGAGTCTCCAAGTGCCTTGCAGTATGAAGTCAATATGTCAGCTGAAGATGTAAATAATAAATAATGCCAGGGGAAGACAGACCTTTTAGCAAAGCTTGCTCTGTCTCTAAGTGGCCATTTCTTTCATTTTTAAAGAAGATGTACACTCACCTCAAAAAGAAAAAAGTCCACAAAAAAAAACCAAAAAACACATATCTCAAACTGGCTGATTATAAATACTCCACCTATGTACATGCTCCATCTGTCTGCACACAGGTGCAAGCAGCAAGTGGAGGTGTGGATATTTAGGAAGTCAGTTTACACATGGATGATTTTCTCGGCTTTTACATGCCTAATTGTTTGGCTGTTCCAGTGACCTGTTTCTGTAGCAACTGCCACCTCACTGCAATCATGCTGTCTCACAGTCATCAGACAACGTTTGGAAGGTACACATACTCATTTATCAAGGCCAGGGAAAACACTGGTACTTCCCGTGTAATGTTTATGGCTTCTCCTCAGAGCACCTCCAGGTGCTGCACAAGGGTTGTTTGCAGAGGCTGTAGTTCAGCAGCCTGGTCTGCTGGCAGTGAATTCCCTTCTTGCTGCTCATCATGCATTGCTTGCAGCCTCCCAGCCTGCAAATGATGTGGATCCCTCACCCAGGGCAGAGCAGGAGGAAAAGAGAGAACAGCAGACCAGAGGGCAGAGGCAACCCCAGGAGCTGGAGGAAAGTACCCTGAGGTGGCTCTGGTCAGGGAGAAAAAAAAAAGACAAATCTCCAACAATCGTCTTTTCTCGTAAGGTTTCTTATATGGCTTGTCTTTATTTATCTTGTCTTTGCTTCTTCACAGATAACAGAGCTATAAATACTAAAAGGAATTGCCAAGAATGTATCTTTTCACAGTTCTTAATGTACTTGTATATGCTGGACAAGCGAGCAGTGCAAAGTGGCCAGGCTCATGCACTGCCTCTAAATAGATGCCTTCTTATTCCCGCTGAAGACAGGATAAAATCTCCAAAATCATAAAAATGGCTAAAAAAAATGGTGTTTGAGATCATTCTGATTCTTTTAACTTTCTTTTTTGATTCAAAACGTTGACGGACCACACTGGTCATGTCCTCAGACTCATCTTTCTGCCTCCTGGTAAGTTTTAACGGCACAGTGTTGTCCTCATTTAGATTGCATGCACATTACAGTCAAAACAGTTTAATTAACTCTATGCCATAACGGAAAAAAGAAGGAAAAGTGATGTTAATGCCATGCATAATCATGAACTGTGACACAGTGGGAGTTAAAGAAAAAACACCCAATGGTATGTCTTACACCTCAAGCTGCAGGACCTGCTCACCACAGATCTGATGCTTTCTGCTCAAACTCCTTTTCCAGACCTGCTGGTTACCGTTTTTAGATCAGTTCTGTAAGCTTATTACTATTATTTCTACTGGCAAAACAATGCCAGATTCAAATGGAAACACATTTTTCAGGCCCAGTCAATGATGGTACCGTATTGTTGTACCTGTTGTTGTCTGTCACTCTGTTGTGTCATGGCAGGCTAAAGGACCTGCTGTGCCACATCACTGCGGTGACTCCAGGTCAGCTCTACAGTAGAGCTGCTAGCCTTGGGATTTCCAGTAACGTAGCTGTAGAGCAAGGAATTTAATTGAAGGTTGTAAAATCTACCCAAGGAGGAGCATAAATACAGACTACAGCATGAATCCCAGGCTTGCAGATTTACGCATAATCAGTCCCTGACCTAGTCAGGGTGTACCTCCACAAGACACAGTTTTGGTGGTGAGTCCAGTATGCCAAGAGCTATCTTTGCCTCTGGAGAGGTACACATTGCAATGGAGATGTCGAAGTGATCTCCATCTAGTACATCACAACTGAAATGAGTTTTATAGAGCTGGTCAATCAGAGCATTTATTCACATGAGAAATGGAGTGAAAACAATGGCTCTAAATATCTGTTTACTACTTGATAGGTCCATCTGGCAGGTAACACCACTTCCATACAGCTTGGGAATTCATACGTCGTGTGCCTTTGCCCAAGGTCACTCACGAACCAGGAAAGGTGGGTTTGAGTTTCAGGGCCCCCATTCCCTTCTCTCTTCACTGATACAGTATCCTTACAGCCACTGCACAGGCAGAAGTAGAAGCGGAGACCATTTGCATATATGACATGGCTTCACTAGAAACCCCTGAGGATATTTATATGTGACTTTGCATGACAGCTTAATAATAACTTTTAATAAAAACATAACTCAGTCAATGTCTTCAGCCTGCTGACTCTGCTTTTCATAACACGCTTTATCAATGTCAGGAAGCTGTCAAAAGCTATAAATGATGCTGAAGGAAAGTACTAATGTAATTTCCCCAAGTCTCTGATCTACATAATGAGAAAATATTAACAAAGAGATATTAACACAAGATATTTCTTGTTCTAAAGGTGCAGGGATTTTAACTCCACTGGAGTGTTTAGAGAATGTGGACAGGGTTTTCAGCCAGCATGAGTCAGTAGCTTGTATCGACTTCAGCTTAAACAAGCTGACTTGTACTGAGGCTGCAGTATAAGTATTGAAAAATCTGCTTTTACTCATTGGAAATGATGAGCTGGGCAGAAACAGCTTCATCATGTGGCCACACAAGGCCAATTCAGTCTCTCTTGGGTTTTGAATTGAAGGGGATATTATCGAATGGGATTAAATCCTTCTTTGGAAAGCCAAAAGTGAGCGAGGGTACTGCAAGGACCTCGCTGCTGCTCCATGGCAGCAAGGCCATCAAGGCAGAGCCCTCATCAGTAAGGAGCCAGGATGCTGAGCAGCCTGCCTGGAGATCAGGTCTGGGGCAGGGACTGGGGCCAGACATGGCTGGGCCGTTACACAGCAGCAAGACACATCCAAGGGCAAGCTGGGAAGCTGAGCCAGCGGGGCCGGGTCAGGGCCAGAATGACAGCAGCAGGAGCCTGGGGGTGGGCATCGCTGTGGCGCAGCAGCGGTGTAGCACAGGGGTGAAGCCTCAGCTAAAAGGCAGCTCCCACAAGGCAGGAGCAGCACGCCCTCCCTTCTGTGTTTCTTCACAACAGCCCTTGTCAGCAGAGGAGCCAAGCTTGGACACAGCCAGCTATGCTCCAGAAGGGGATGTGCCAGGCACCCGGGCAAGGAGGTTCATTTTTTCATCCCCATTTAGAAACATTGTTTTCTCCACCTTCTCCTAATCTCTTTGGACAGACAGGAGTCACAGCAGTCAGAAGAAAACTGCATTTCATTACCATGAATTAAAATATTCCTGAAGCTTCAGCAGGGTAATTGCTGAGTGACTTCACAATAAAAGGAAAAAGAAGGCATATTTTAATTTCAAGACTAAAACTGGGGATTAGGAGAAGACAGGTTTAGATAGGCTATTGGGAAGAGCTTTTTAACATACTGCTCACTCTACTTTACATGGAGTGTGAAAACTCCAGGGGTTATCCTTTTAGATTAAAGTAATCCATTTAGAGGAGCTCATCTGTCCTTGAAAAAAACAAAAAAACCCAAAAAAAACCCCACACAAAATACAAGTTATTGCTACTATTGCTCCCATTAGTAAACACATTTGACACCTTATCTGGACTATGTGGAGGGGCTGTGATGTTAATCAACACTGGATGGAAATGCACACAGAGAAAGCTCTCCTTTCCCATACTCCTTTCTCTTATACAAGGAGTAGTGCCTGTGAAAAAGAGGCAGAAAAACTCCAATTAATGTGGCCACTTTCATTTTATTTATTTCATGCTGTATACTGACATGTGTGGTGATGAGAAGCAATAATAGAGAAGACAACAGGCACACTGAGAGCCAGAGAGAGGACAATATGGCTCAATTATAGTGTTGAGTATACTGACTTTTCAGTGCTCATCATATTACTTAAATATTGGCAATCTGGAGGTGAACAGTCACATGTAAATAAGATGGAGCCTAATTTTAGTCTGAAGAAAGGAGAAGTTAGAGAGCATGCAGAATCAGATAGGAAAATCCTGACTCAAAGGTTAATTTTGAAGCTTCACAGGATTCCTCACTGGCAGAGGAGCCACCACCCACTGCTTCCCAGCGACTGTTTTGGGAAGAGGGAGCAATCTGCCTGGTTGTGGAGGCCAGCGAATCCCTCCTGAACCAGAAGAAATCTAGTGTCGCTTATCTGCCTCTGAGGGTGGGAAGAAACATTTACAGGGACCTGAACCCACCAGAGAGCATTTTTTCAGCTGTGTTGCCCTGAAGGACTTCAGGGACTTCTGAAGGAGACAGCAGGCAGCATCTTAGGGGTGCATGGAGAAGAACTGTCCAAGGGAGTGCTTGAAGCAACCACTGTCAAAGCATCTGTACCTGAAACGACTGAATGCCCAGGGCACTTCTTTTCTAAGTGAGGCAGTGAACATGTGGTTTGTGATAGAATGAGAGATCAGGAAAACCAGGGACATTTTTCCCCATCCTCATTCCACGCATTACTAAGATCTAACAGCAGACATCTACAACCAGCTCCTACAGCCTGAAGCCCAGACATTGCCTTTTGATGCTTAGATCCTAAAGGGATTCCACACATGTGTAAGTCAAAATAGGTATTTGGCCTGTGCTGGCTTTTTATATGAGGTAGGAGGGAACTGCAAAGTTTTAGCAGTAAAGTAACACAGCTTAGGAATATTTCAGGAGTATATGTTTGAAAAGTTACATGAAATGATCAATGCAAGAGTGTCCAACCCTTCAGCTTTCACACATTCACTGAGTTAGACTTGTATCTCTGTGAGCAAACCTTAGAAACCTGACTATGCATCTTTATTGATCTAGCAGTTTTCATTCCATGACTAGGTAAACTGCTATGGGAAATGAGCACTTTGACCTTTTTTGATCCCAACTCTCATATATTGGTCACTCTGAGCAAGATTCAGGTTTGGCAAAGGGGCTTATCATTGCCGCATTCTCACATAGAAAGTATGTGAAGAAAAATGAGATAAAAGTGTGTGCAGAGGGAAATCTGCACAGTTAGCTACCCTTGAAAGAGATTGTGTAGGCCCTGTGTATGCCAGAACAGAAGATCAAATGGCTTTAATGAAAGACAAATAATTCACGGTGGTTTGTGTCCCATGGTTCCCTCTTCTTCCCAAACAGGTGCTTTTTCAGGCCATAGCAGGAAATAATGGTCCTTTTTGAAAGAGGAAAGCAAAGCTCTTGTAGATAAAGCTGTTGTAGATGCTGCTCTGACCTGCGATTGGACTCACCTCTCCAAACCTTTCCAATCTAATGTGGCCAAGAGTTCACTTTGATTAACTCTTGTTGAATTCCAAAGCACTCAATAAAACAGTACCTGCCGAAGTTTAGAGGTATCTGGGAAATCTGGTGCTTTGAACTTGACCTATTGCACTCTGGGTATCCTGCATGCCTTACACTGGGTTACAACAGGCACAGGTTGCTTCCTGAAGCTGCTGGAAAGAGGACTGGCATGGGATAGAGACTGATCATACAGAAAAGATTCCAGGCACCAAATATCAGGCCACCAGCTCTTCAGCTGAAAAGAGCTAAAAGAAGAAGATATCCAAGGCAAAGAATTACTAAGGAGGAACAATGTGTTCAAGTCACAGAAAGGAAGTGACTGCAGGGATCTCTCATTTTACTTGACCTAAATACGTATATATTTGTTCTTTGAATATTTCATACTGCTCTGGCCTGTAGCATGCATTCCACATCTGTGCCCTGGTTTGAATGGTGTATTTCATACAATGTATTTTGCAACAGACTCAAGAAAGAAAATATATTTAAAAAAAAAAAAAATATGATGACCTGAAAGAAAAATTATGAAAATGGGCATTCCCATCCCTGGTATTTGGGGCAACAGATGGGGTGGTGAAAAATGTGCCTGCAGGGCAAAGCTCTGCTCCCATCATTCTCCTGCCCACAGAGGGCTTGAATTTAAAGCACTGATGATTATGCACTATGGACCTACACTTTGTTAACTTATCCCTCACATTAATCTGGTGTGTAAATTATGACAACAGGCAAGTGTGTAGCGAAAGGTGTAGAATGCTCTGCCCTAGCAAGCAAGCAGAGTTAGATTAGGAGGTTCAATTATGAAGAAACCCTTACATGTCAGTTTAAAAATCTCCCATATTTTCTATGTTCAAATATCACGCCCACCCAGTAGCAGTTTTCCAGGGACAGAAGAGAAACTGCTGCATGCAAAATAGAGAGAGGGAAATGTTGATAAAGAAACTCTTTTCTCTATCAAGTCTCTAAGAATTTCTTCGGGTAAGGTAAAGTAGTTCAGAATTAAAGGAAAATTTTTGGATAACTACTTTCTAAGCAGTAATATTGAGTCAAAAGAGAAAGGTTTTTCTTTTTTTTTTTTTTTTTTTTAATAACTCCATGTTGTATTGGTATGCAGAGTGATGAAGACTTCCCTCTGCCATTCAATACACAAAGGGATTTTTGTATCTTGCTGATCTAGGTTTCCTCCACAGATCAGTTTTCTCACCCCTTTAGAGGTTTCTCTTCCCACTGACTGACTAAAAGAGAGCCTAGATGACCTACTTATGATGAAGATATTGAACTTGGTGATGTCTAAATCTAAATGGGACATGTTAGAGCATTAATAATTTACATTAAGCAGCTAAAATAGGCAATGTAAATTCTCTGCAACTAGTTCCTTATTTGAATACTGTCTGTGAGCATTCATACTTTTCACATCTCAAGTAGGAATTTTACCTCAAGTTTCAAGCAATTTGTCCCTTCAGACATGACAAACTGGCTCAGATATCACAATCAGGAAAATATGCAAAACCTATTCTTCAAGATGCCTACCTGGAGATACCAGAACTGCAGAGTGATAAAGTCATATATAAGTAAGTTACTGGGTCTAAAGATAAGGTGATAATATTTAAAAAAAAACCCAACACTTTCTGAGTGTTTCCTGCAGTCAATGAGGAATCAAAAAGAAACACCAAAAACCACAAGAACCTCCTGGTTGACAAATGACTGCACTGTTGTGAAGTCAGGTACTGAATTTCTGTCTGGTTCAGATGAGTGTAGTAATGGTTGTGTCCACCTATAGGTGGACATACTGTCCACCCATATGGGGTCCACCTATGGGCAGACAAATTATCACACAAAAGGCTCTGCTTCTTGTTTGGGGAAGATGAAAACAGGAACTCCTGCAACAGAGTGTGCATAAAAGAAGTATTCCACTGAGATGCCCATCAACAAATTATTAAATTGCTTTGGGCACATCTCAACTGTACCAGTTGCACTTTCCTGATAAAAAGACTTTCCTTTAGGATGGATACATCAGTGAGAGCTGCATGCACAAAATGTGTGTGATCCGTATAGAAAGGCTGAGGGATGGCATGCAATAGAGAGCAAAAATAATTAAAGACCTGGGAAGTGCTCAAATATGTTTGCATATTATTAGAATAACAATAATAAACCCTCAAATTGTTACAAGAGTTTGCTGTCACATAAGGCTTACTAATTGTTCTAGGGGAGGTGAATTAATGAATAGACAGCAATGTAAGTGGTCAAAGGTACCTAAAAAATGTGGTTTATTTCTAGGCTTCGTGTACCACTGGTATAATACACAGAAAACCATTTGACTGTCTTGAGCAATATGGTAGCATTCCCAAGCCTAATGGTTCAAAAAAACACTTGCTTCTTCCTTCCTAAAATCTCAGTCCAGTACCATTAATTTAATAATTTGCTTCCATGTTGCTGGATGCAGACATTCCCTTATATCTGAATAACAACTTTCTAACTATTCTTCCTCAGTTGATGAACAGCCATAAACAGGTGATGCACCTACCCACAGGTCATTGTCTAATTTAGCTATGTTCTAGGTTAAAAAAATTAGAAGATTGCATTGCCAATGTGTTTACCCTGCATTCCCCACAGATGTTTGGAGCAACAGTAACATCCAGTGGTCAAAATGTTAATTACATTATACAGGGGCATCACATGCTGGCAGGACCTTGCAGCCACATCTTCCTTGCAATAAAAAGGCAAGTGAGAGCAAACCTTGAAAACTTAGGATCATGCACAGAAGTAAACTTACACACAATAACACATCAGTCTTCCCGCAGGGTTGGTGTGTTCTTCCTGCTCGTGCCAAGTGAGATGTATTGACCTTTAAGTCTGTAAACACTAAAATTGAGACCTTTCTGTCTGGCTAGATATGAGTGCACATGGATACCACACATCAGGCCATGTTAGAAGGAGAGAAGGAGGAGGGGGGGCAGAAGGAAGGTGCAGTGGCCTTGGGCTGGTGCCTGGGGAATGAAGCCCTGAGCACAAGGTATCTGTGCTGCACTGTTTTGATTCATCTCTGGCTCAAGGTCCTCAGGCACCAGGCACGGCTCAAAGCAGCACAGAAGCTGTAGCTCTGTCCTGGAAACAGAAGGGCAGCAGTGCAGGGGGGCAGAGGTGGAGTCTGACTCTTATAGTCAAGGAGGTAGGAGAGGGGAAGTCCTTAGAGGAAGCAGACTTCACCTGTCCCTGGTGAAGGCACACTGTTTGCAGGGCAGGCGTGGAAGCATCTGTCTTCCTCCTCCCCAAATGCTCTACATCTTCAGGTGGTCTGGGGAGCAGGAAATAAGGTGAAATATGAGTCCCACACTGAGAGCACAGTCCTTGCTCGTGCTTTGTGGACTGCAAGAAACTAGTGACCTCAGATAAAGGCTCTACATGGGCTCAGGGGCATGAGGAAAGGGGGTGACTTTCTGCTCTCACTCAGGAGAAGAAGCTTCATTAAATGGACTGCAAGTGAGGGAGCTGCCAGGTGTTTGATGGTGAGAGCTGGGTTTAATCTTCTCAGTAACACAGGCTGCAACCACAGAGTAAGAAGCATATTGTCCAGTCAGGAAAACAAGACCTTGAAGATCAGGTGGCTAGACCAGAAATTTAGCAGGTAACTACAATTAGATATCTAGGGCTAATTTTTCCCTGGAACTACAATAAAGTATGGGGGAAAAAAAAAAAAAAAACCAACAAGTAATAGTTACAATAATAAGAAAAGTTAAAGAAAAAGCTTTTAGGATTCTAATATTCACATTCTTGTGCTGTGTCAGCATCAGGAATGAAGAATCCCAAAAACAAACTTGGCTCCAAGTGTGCACAGAGCTCTGCCTTTCATGAACAAGGTCCCCCCAGCACCAAGAGACTTGTTTTGCTGCACTCCTGTAGTCTTCCAGTGAACCAGTGCTTTGTGACCCTGAGGCCAGGAAACTTGGCAGGGACAGATAATGATTCTCTGAGCCCCCTCGACATCTCCCTGCTCCCACACAAACATTAGCTGAGGTAGAGGAGAACCACCTGCGAGGACTGTCTCACTTTCTCTTTCCTCCATCTCTTTTAATTTTAAGGGAGAAAATTTTGCAGAACTTATGCAGAACTGTATTTGCCCAAAGTGTTGGATATAGGAATTCTCCCTCACCATCTTTCCTGCTGTGTATGCCTCCCCACAAAAATACTGTGGAAGGGTCAGATACTGAGGCATACGTGGGGACAGCTCGCCCCAAGAACAAGTATGGTCTTTAGATTCCAGCCTGCCTCGCATGCCTGTGTTGATGTGCTTCCATAGAATCCTTTAGGTTGGAAGA
>NW_008587276.1:0-2204 GCF_000691845.1 Merops nubicus | reverse complement strand
CCGGCTGCTCCGCGGCAGAGGTAGGACCCGGGTTGTGGGGCCCTCGCCTTCCTGTGGGCGTCGTGGAGCAGCGGGGCCTCGGGCGGGAGGCGGCGGAGCTGGGCGAAAATCAGTCCCCGTCTTCTGAACACAAGCCAGAGGGGGTCTGCTGGATTTAAACCTGTACATGTGTGTGATTGCGGGTGTATGCGTGTGGGTATGTGTATTTCTGTGTGCAAATGTATAGGTGTAAGGCGGCGGGGTTGAGGAGGGGTCGTCGTCAGTGAGGTTTGGAGTCCGAAATGTTCCCCAGGTGCTTGTTGATGCTGTGCAGGAGAAGACGGATGGAAATACACGCCAGTTCCCACCTCTTTAATCTTCACAATCGTTCAGAGCTTTCTCACAATGAGAGAGTTTTGTTCGGATAGTGGTTGATACTTCTATGTCAGGAAAACAGCAGTTTCCAGATTTGTTCATCTGTGACTTTGGACAAACTAATTTTCTGTAAAGGTTAAATAAGATTGCATGGAAGTATAGAGTAATTTTGGGTTTTAGTGCGTGTTCATCTGTGAGTACAGATGATGATTGAGTTTTCAACTCTGGGCATGTCAGTGTTACCATTGTAGACAGTACTTTGCCAGACTGCTTTGCAAATTTCTGTAGTCTCTGCCAGCTGCGTTCACTGGACACTGAGGTGCTTGTTGCCACACTCTACTTCCCAGACTGGTCATGGCAAAGCACTTTGTTGTCTTCACCTTGGGTTTTCATGAGGGTTAAGGTAGAGAAAATGCTGTAAAAAAGGCAGTTGACATGTTGAAGTCACTAATTTTTTGCCTAAGGACTGGCTCAGTGCCCAGCCATGAAGTTCAGCTTTTCAACCTTGTGTTGCTCTTATTCGAATGTAGACAAAACTGGAAAACAAAAATAATCAAAAAAAGAGCAAAAAGAAATTCACTAGCAGTTTGTACAATGGCATTAATAGTTCCTTGTGTCTCCTGCATTTATGTTTCTGTGTCTGCCCTTCACAACTGTACTGAATTGATGGCTCATGTTGATTTTGTAACCCATTAGTGATCACATGGCTTTTTCATCTCCTTCATTCTAAGACAGCACCCCTTAAGTTAGAAATAATTAATAGTACTCTCTGAGCATGTAACCTTGTATTTTTGTAGCTAAATGTCACCCTATATTTATTCTTTCCCTCTTCAAAATTGGTTATTTTTGCATGATGTTATGTCTTTGGTTTATACAACTCTGTCATCTATGGCTTCCATTAACACATTGCTACTTTCTGTGCTCAGGTCATTAATGCAGATGTGAAATAAAAGAATTATCCTTTTAAAACCCAATTTCTTGCCTTTCACTCCAAGGACTTTCCCTGTGAAGAAACAGGCACACCCAAATCATCATGCTGTGGAACCTGGACTGCTTTTGGTACTCAAGTTTGCTTGGTTAAATCCAGTTTGAGCACATGTGTGCCACAATGCTGAGAGTGGTGTAAGTTCAGGCCACGTAGTCTTGAACCAACACTTGTGACCAGGTAGAGAATGAGTTCCAGACTGATTAGGCAAAACCCCAACATTCTCATTTTAGGTGATTTACATCAGGTTAGCTTCCTGAACCAGCAAGAAAGAAGAATATGAAGAAGCACCAAAACCTTGCCATGCAAACCAAATACACAGAGTCAGCATCTTTGAATGTAGATTCAGGAAAGTAAATGATTTCATAAAAATAAAACCTCTCCAGTGCTGGGAATTTATAATTTTACACTGCTGTCTAAATATTTTTTGAAAGCTGGCAGGGTTGATTATTTTTTTTTTCCTGAGAATTTACAATGTAAAAAGAAAAGGAAAATGTTCATGACTTTTCTCTCTCAGCTGTGAGAGTTAATGGGACTTGGTTTCCTGCCTGCAAATGAGGCAGAGGTGTATTAGAGGTGACTGTATCTCACTGATGGCTTCATACACAACAGTATTCTCCTGGATTCCAGAAAAACTGGTCCATTCCCAACAAAGTCCATCCTCCTGTCCCTGCAAGTGAAAACAGAGAAAAAGATTAGAGTTCTCTATTAAATTTGTTCTCCCTACAGCTCTTACTTAGCCACACTTAAATATGTTGTGTGATAGCAACGAAATGTAGCTGGACCTAATTTAATTGTGTTGAGAGAAGAAATAAACAGAACAATAAGAAAGGAAGTAGCATTTAAAAATTAAAAAAAAAAAAAA
>NW_008587275.1:0-13417 GCF_000691845.1 Merops nubicus | reverse complement strand
AAAAAACAGTCTCGTCTGTTACACCAGACTTTTATCCTGATCAGAAAAGTTGGCAATGTTAATCTCTTCAAACCATTTGCATTCCAAGTAACCATCAGTGATATTAACACTTCAGACAACTTGATGCCTTTAAGGAAGCAGTAAGGTAAAACATGAGGCCCTATGGGGCCACCTCTTTCTTTACATATACATTTTTCGCCTATGTTTGCTGCCTAGCAGTTTTGGTTATCACTCCAAGAAGCAATATCATGTATAAAGCTAGTTCAGCTTCAGCTTCCTTCTGTAATTTGCCCTTTAGAAAACATTGTATCACAAGGCTATGAGGATCCTCAGTTCGGCAGAACAAAATAAGTAATTTTTTTTGTTTTGTAAATAATTTTTCAATTACCTAAACATTTTGCTTCATTTCTCAGTAGACTAGGCTTCTTTTACTTCCACACTTTAATTTTTTATCAGATCAAAACTGAAGTTTCAACTGTCTGTTCAACTGTTCAACTGCTGGTTCATTATAAGGACCAGTGAAAGTAGTTTTTCTAGGGATATATCTGTGACAAGCATCAGAAAGCAGACAGCATATGAAATATTTTTGTCATTCAGTACCATCCTTATTATACTTATTCTCAATACGCACTGGTCCTTTGTAAGAACCTTTCTTAGACACACATACATTTCAATAATCTCTTCACACATTGCTACTGGAAACCCATATCCATATCGTATATGTAAGTTTCAAATAAAGAACAATAGGTAATGCCCTCCTTCTGCAGGTTCAAAAATAAATTATCATGTAGGTAACCGGTGGATCCTTCTGTCTGGTACAGAATTCTGTACCAGACTTCTCAAGTGACCATGGGGTAATCATCTAAAACACCTGGACTCAATGATCTTGAACATCTTTTACAACCGAAGTGATTCTATGAACAGATAAGAGATTCTGTTGCTAATGCAATCCATATCATCTTTCTGTGATTTTCATGTGAGGGATTCCTGTGTGTTAACTCTATTTTTTTACTGTAAAACACAGGTATGGCTCTCCCACCTTTGAAAACTACAGATGAGCTATATAGTGTAAATGCCAAAGCAAATTATTTTATTCTCAGTTACTTGCAACATTTTATTTGACAAGTGTTTTATTAATGTTTTATCTACATGACTGTCTATCATCCAGGGGCAGCTGACACCCAGTTTGCTCAGAAATAAGCAACAAAAACTCAAGGACTTCTGCTTTTCTTCAGATACAAGATGCACAACCTATACAACTACAGCCCAGAAAAAACTCACATCAATAGAAAGATTGTTCTTTGTTGCGAAATTTACGATATAAACTCAGCTGAAGAAATATAAGGGAGGCACATCTATTTGAGTAAAGTGACTTTTTAGAAAACGTTTTAAGGCTTTTGAATTTTAAAACTGTTATATAAGAACAGACAGATACTGAGCCCATGCAGCATCTGAGATGCACATTTTTTTCTTAATTTCTCTTGAGGGGCTGTCCTTTGGGCACACTTGTATATCATAAGGGAGGCACTAAGTTAGTGGTGATCAGTGTTACTATGACACTCCATCCAGGACAATATACTCTAACTCTTAATAGACCTATGATCTGGTAAATCTATTAATCTATTAATTATTTGAGTGAGTCTATATTAATAGGTTTTTCTTGCTTATGAGACCTGAGCTGCTTTGCGTTGGGTGGACTTTACAGTCATAGTGTGCAATAACTCAAACACTTCCAAGCCACCTAGGTAGGGTCTTTTATCAATTTTCCATTGATGGAAATTGTAGGTAATCTTTTTGCCAGGAGCAACACCAAAGATGAAGACAACTTGTCTAACAACTCTTTTAACTGATTAAAAGGCTTGTGCACCACAATTTGTGAATCTACATTTTTTCCTCCTTTGTCTCCCAGCCCCTCCAAGTCTCTTCAGACAAAAAAGACTACTTGTCTTGATCTTTCAGCTGGAAAAAGAAGAAACATCTGTTCATGTTACATAACATGAAAATGTCAAGCAGTTGTAAATACAAAAGGACCTTGGTTACTGGTTCTACTTTCAGGACTCAGATAACATATGGTATCTTGTTGGAGACTCACAAGTCACTAATTCCTACTCAGAAAATATTCTATTCATCACTGGGTAAGTCTAACTTAAAGAATATCTTTTAAGTTAGGTAGTTTACAACAAGCTCATGGCATCTGATTACTTTTCTTAAAGCCTAGCTCCCATTGTCATATTATTATAGTCAAAAGCCAGGATTCCTTTCATCAAAAAATATGTTTTCATAACAAAACTTCAAGACAAGTAATGGCAATTGTATCCATATTCCTTTTTTAAAAAGCAACATCTTATGATTCTTACAATGTCATCATTTACACAAATATTATAAGGATTTTAGATCTCATGGGCATGAAATAACCAAACCAATTATTTTGTATACAGTTCATAAAACAGAATACTTCGAGAGAAAATATACAGTTGTTATTTTTATGGTTTCAGCATGGAGTGGAGCTCTATGAAAATGATGCTATCTACCCTTAATAACCTCTTAATTTACTTTGTGAAATTATATCCCTTTTTAAATATTACTGGAGAGAAACAATGGCAAGTGGATTTTGATAATAAAAAGACAATTATAGGTGAACTATCTAATCTTCTGGGATAAATTTACTGCATACCAAAGACAAGAGAAAATCAGAAAGTAAATGAGTGGTAAGTTCAAGGGAGCGGGAAATCTGTATATTTTCTGAAGGAGAAAGAGAAAAAATATCTCCTCAAAATTACAATAATTTTCAATTATGATTCACAATACTTGCTGAAAGGATTATTGCAATTTATGCCCTGATGACCATTCACACAGAAAGCAATATAATATACATAAATTACACATTTTTGAGGATTCCTTTTTATACGTTGTCTACCTCTATAACAAAACATGAAACGCAGCTTGATTCTGTCAAAGAACAGTTGATACGGAAGTTTACTAAATTAGAATCAGAAAGAAAAAATGTATGTCACATATAGCAACACATCAGACTCACAGATTAATTATTTCCTTTGTTTTGCAGTACTGAAGAGTAGGGCTATGCTGGACATTTTCCAAACATCAGATTTCACTGCTCTGAAAACAAACAAACAAACAAACAAACAAACAAACAAATAAAGTCAGTTCCTTGCAAGACTTGGGAAGGGCAGGGTAAGAAGTTACAGTTAACAGAACTACTAAAACGGGATAGAAATTCTATACATTTCATTATGTATCATCAGTTTCAATCACTGTTTTTGTTCAGAATTTAAATATAGTATATATTGTAACTTACATCTGCAGTGTCATATTTAAATTAGTTTCCCCTATAAGTATCACCATGTGACATAAGGAATGTTCACACATTGTGTTCATTTCCATTTACATGCACATAATTTTGTATTAATTCTTTCAAAAAACATTCAGAGAGCATGTATTATTTACCTAGCAACAATCCTGTCCCTGCTTGAAGTGTGCTAAAGCAGACCAAGGGGAAGATTTTCCAAACAAGAGCAGATAACTGTTAGAGATTAGAATGTAGTAAGATAACAAGATATTACTAAAACAAGTCTGGTAGAAGATTATTTATTTCAGTTGTGAATCTGTAATAAATTTAAAGATTATTTATTTAATTGTGAACTTCCTTTGAAAAGCCAAAAGAATGCCGTGCTATTGGTTTCTTCATTTATCTCTCAAAGGTTGATTTCCATAGTGAGAAGTGCACAACACTATAAATAAACTAAATACTCAGGTCTCTGGAGGATGTAGAGCAAATTCAGTCCTCTGAAGATTGTATGAATCACAAAAATGGTTGCAATAATTTACTTCTTTTTGTTGAACATCATTGTAATATTTAATTTATTCTACATCATTTGTCTCTTATTTTAGCATTAAATACAGACAGCAGCAACACAACAATTATCCTGTCAGAGATTAAATTTTTAATTTTACTGGCTATATAAGCAAATTCTATTGAGGAGTCACCGGAACAGACAGCAAGCATGCTTTTTAGTCTCTAAATGACATATGTTCATGCAAACAGTACTATACTGTTTGCAAAAGCACTAAATGGTGACACTAAATATTTTTGTGGTCACCGGCTAGAACAGGAGGATCAAAGTTAGAAGACTGGCAGTTGCAGTTAAATAACTCTTTGTCTATTCCATCTGCTTTGTACTACAAAATAGTTTTCGATGTGAGCCTTTCCTCACCACGTGTATTTCTGATACCGTTCCACTTTTTGAATTTGTAGTACTAGCAAAGAATCAAAGAGATCTATTAGTAGCTCCTGAATAGGTTCAGCATTCCAGTGACTTAACTGTAAAGAAAAAATAGGGACATTAAAACTAAACCTACTCAAATCCAACCTTACAGCTAGGCCACTGAGCTAGCAAATAATCCGTTGACAAGTAAGTGTCTCACCTACTTGAAACACTGAACCACACCTCCCAGCCAAGAGCCACTGCAGTTTCTCAGACCATGTTTGAACCAGTCTCCCTTTTAGTTTGATTTCACCAATGTTTCCTTCCTTGCTCATTAGTTTTCCCAGCTGAACATACACTTCCGTAATCATAGGAAAGAAGAGATGCCATACAACACAACTGGAGTTTTGCCAGTAAAAAACAAGTCAATTTGGTGATCACAGGCCTATCTCCAACCTCATCAATTCTCCCATTTCGTATTTGTCGTCTTCTAGATCTCTTTTGCTCCTTCTGCCAAGAACAACTCTCCCATTTATTATTTCCTCAAATTTTTCCTGAGTCTTTCCTTGCAGGCTTTCTCAGATCTCCCTTTCATCTTGGGAGATAGTCACCTCAGGTTTATCTTTACTGAGACTCCAATCCAGTTGTGGAACTCCTCTGAATTTCCCAGAAAAAAAAAATTATATTTACACCACCTTAAGTGCCAAGCTTTCCATCACAGAGATGTCTATCCATATGCTTTTGTATTTGTATGTTTTGATTATCATAAATCACAGTTAGCATTGATTTAATATCTGTTCCCTCTGGAAACTTTCTGAAGACACCGCTGAAATCCAGGAGCAACTGGTACAACACTATAAATGGGAGAATTAAGAGGAGGGACTGAAATAAAAACTGTGCTAATAATGCTATAAATCAAAATAATGCAATGCTGGCTTCTGGTGATGAAGTATTAAAAGGAGTAAATTCCCTCTAAGTCACTATAGTGGGGGAAATACATCAACATAATCTTGCTGCTACTGTACAATCAGGCACAGAAATAACTGCAAAGAATTTACTTCTCCAGCCGTTCTAACTGCTCAGTACTATAAAAGCCTTGTGTTTTCACCCCTTTCAGACTCCAGTTCTTGACTGCTGTTCTACAGACGACTTATTCTCTCCCTTTCTGTAACACTATCTTTTATTTATATGCAAGAGACTCTATTACAACAACTTGGAACAATGCCTGAATTCGTCAAGTAGTTGATTTAAAGGATTTTCATTTCTAAACATTTTGTATGCATTTTAATGCACTTAAGTAAGAAAACCATCTGTGCATTTCTTTTTTTAATTGAAACTGTGTTTGGCAAACAATCATTACAATTATAAGTAGCATACGATTAAGCATATGGTTAAATGACAACACGCTTGCTTTTTTCAAGATCAATTCACTTAAAAGCACTGTTTTGTTTAATATTAAAATTCATAGATCAGTGTTTTATAATAATAAAAGACAATCACCTCAAAAAAAATGCTGCTTTCCCTCAAGAAAAAATACATGACCATCGTGTCTAGAAGTTTAGAGTTGTACATAAAGTTAGGTCCTTGGCACATTTCAACATCCCACTTGGCCTGTTGCTCAAGGAAACTTTTATTAAATTCTGACAACTTCAGGCACTGTGCCTGGAAAATATTTCCCACTTCTTTATGAACTTAAGGAGACCCCATATGAGCTGCAATACATACTACTGCAGTTCTTGCCAGCCCATAATGAGATGTCACAGTCCACAAACAAAAGATATTGTATGAATGTATGCAATATCCTGCTTCCTCACAATTTTCTTTTACTCCCAGGATACAAAACACACCAACAAACAAACAAAACCAGGCAGCAGAAAAGACCCTATTATATGAAAAAAGTAACTTGTATACAAAATTAAGCAATTTAGATGCTTTTATCCCCTTCACATCTATTCTTTCTCCGTTTTATTATGGAAGATGTCAAAGTCTGCCTTTCCTGTGAAAAATGCCCCCGTAAAAAGCATAACTGTGCAATAGCTGTTAAGTCTTGAAAAAATCTGCTGCATTTAGAACTAAAAATATGATTCCATGGAGCTGTTTGACCTGTGAATTCAGCCTGGGATCTGACATTTAAACTAAATTCTTTCTTGCTCCACTATCAGTCCCAGGCTAATATTTTCTGTTAAAAAATGGATGGGCAATAAAGGAGCTGAAAGTTTCCACACATTGTTTCAATGACACATTTATTCAGCAGAATTAACATGAAAACATATGGAAGTAAGAGAGGAAAAGAAACTTATGACTTCATTCTCAATTACCTGTATACGATAATGTCATAATTTCTAGATCACACTCTTCAATGTAAAAATAAAAATAAATTAACAGACATATATAGAGAATCATTTACTTTGGACAGTGGTGAACAAACTCCTCTGTAAAACAAGTCTTTCTGTTTCACCAGTAAAGGTGTGTAGCAACAAAACACAAAGTGCCAGCTTCAAACTGGCAGGAAACTATGCATGCAAAATTAAAAACATTAGGTGGTCACAAAGGTGAGATAAAGTGATTTATCTGAAATTTTTGTCCTGAAACTTCAATTAGAAAGTACATACCTGCCACAATCACGAAAGCTGCAGGAAGACTATGGAGTTTTGAAAGAGCCAGCTGGAGATATCAAGTAACATGGGCAACATGTGTACTTGTTTATTAGTCACTAGGAACAAACTACTGGACGAAAAAAAAAAAAAAGAACCAGACCATGTTCACCTTTTGTGTAATTTGTCAGAGAAGACAAATGTGTAGCTGATGTAAAGCAGAGGTAGCACTTTGCAGATTTAGGATTTAAAATCTGTTGTGAAGGGCTGTGTACCATTTCAGTTGCAGTTTTTCATTAACCCAATGAACAGGAGCAGCCTAGGCCAGAAAGGGATCTTCTCCAATAAGGTGTTTTGTACATAGAGAGCAAGAGGAAAATTTTCCAAGATCATTGCATGATAGCTTGGGCAAGACAGCTCAACCAGTTCAAACTAACTGATGCAGCTTGTTTCCTTTTACTTACTTTCTCCATGCTCTTCATCAGAAGAACAAGCCTTTCTGTCCTCTTCATTCTTCCTCTGATCAGTCTTTTAAACATACCAAGCTATATGGAAAATGTTCTTTTATTTTTGCCAGCATGAAGCAAAGATATTGGCTAAATCAATTTTTCCTACTTTTTTTGTCCTCTGAAAATGTATTTAATTGTATCAATGGAGTAATCTCAGTAGGAGAACCTCAGAGAAGCCACATCCAGGCTTTACTATAGCTACTAGATTAGTCTTCCTCTGGACTGCAAATCATGGTTCAGACCCCGATCAAATTCACTAGACTTCAAAACTCAAACAAAACTCCACTACAATGTTCTGTCAGAGATCTACCTTACTGAGACCTGCAAATGAACAGCAAATGGACAGCAAATGAACTTCACAATATTTGGCCTGTTTTTACTGTGACATTGTTCTCTTAATCCACTGTAGCCTGACAATTGTTTTATACTGCTTTTCACTATCTTTCATATTTATTCTATAGTCTCCATAATAAAATCTTAGAAGAAATTCCATCTAGTTCTGGAAACCTGATAGCTTTCATTTGTTCTAAATTACTAAATGCTTCTGCCTCAGTGGTCACAAAATCATTCACAATTCTGCATACAGTAATAGTGTCAGATGGCATATTTTTCCTGATATCTCAAGTAAATACACTGGAGGAGCATCCGTGTAATTGTCTGCTTTATCATTCCCTCCATCTTCTTGTCTAATCCTTTCATCTAGTGTTTTAAGGTCTTTTTTTTCAGTGAATTCTGTTTTGTTACCTAAAAATGTCTTGTATATGTATTTCTATAGATCTAGTTTTAGTTCTCTTGGCATTGCTATTGCATTTTTCTTCTTATGGCATTCAGTATTTTGCTTAAATTCTTTTAATTATTTATGTCCTCTTCTGTTGTTGCTTACACTTTTCACATAGTTGTTGATTTTTATTCTTGTCTAAAATGGTATAGTGATTTTATACTATGTTTATCCAGGATTGGTTTTATGCTGAATAGCTTTATATATAAATTAGGATATTTATTGCTGAGTCCCTCTTATTTCACTCAAGTTCATTTTAGTCCACTGGAAACTTTCTGATGCTTGTTTTGTTTACTGTTACAAATAATTAATGTGTAAAATTATAAGTCTGACGTAAAGCAATACTAGTAATGCCCTGAATCCTTCCCCAACCCTCCTCCCCCCTAGTTCTCTTTTCTTGGTAGTTATCAATAATTTCATTTTCTATTAAAAACTACTTCTATTTAAAAAAATATTTAATTCAGTACTCATTGTTTCATCATCTCCAAGAGTGACAAACAGCAACATTGAGGCCTTTGGATGAGCCAGGCAGCACAAGTAGCCTTTGGGACTGTCTCTGACAACTCCAACTTCCTAGCCTAGGATGCAGAAAGCAGGAGATTCGTGACATACAGCAAGGATCCAGATATTTCAATTCTGATTTGTGCCACAGGCATCATTTATGGGGAACTCAGAGCCAAAAAAGGTCTCCCCTGCACAGCTAGAATAAAAGGTTTCTAAATGAACAATGGATCAGTCCTTCAGGGAAGATTTTAAGTAAACTGTAAATTACAACAGTTTAGATGCCTTCAGGCTGATCTCTGATTTTGGCTATTAGTTCTTCTCTGCTGTAATGCAAGCCATAATAGATTCATTAACTTTACTCTTTTAATTATACACATCTAATAAATATTAGTTGGCTTTGTTTCCCTCTTGTATTCTATCTTTCTGAAATATTACATGACCTGAGCTTACAACCTCAGTGACAGATCTTTAATGATCTGTAGGCAATGAGCCTTATAACTACCTCTTGCCAAATAAGCTTTCATTTCAGACAATTTTTTTAGTCCTTGGCATTATAAACACAAGAATATCATTTTTGTTTAGAAGAGTTTCCTGGTGCTTTATCCATTCCTCATCCAATGCATTTCTGCAGTAGCTTTTTCAGTCTAAAGAATATCTAACTAGAATACCCTTTAGAATATCCTAAAGAACAAACAAGCCATCAGACTGACTCACTCAGGGTGTTCAAAAGCACATAGTATGTGGATGATGTTTTACAATGCTTAAAAATATATTGCACTGAAATCAGTATCTCTTCTTAGCTGGTGTAAGGGTCTATCTGCTTCAAAGGAAGCATAAGGACCTTCATTTGCCTCTGCACAATGAGATCTTCTAAAGGACTTGATTTTGCATGTCTCAGACTTTGAAAGGCTATTCCCCTACAAATGTCTTCTCCTTACTGTTTATTTCTTTCCTTTCCCATCCAGAGCATACACTGGCGCCACAGGTCTCAGAATCTTTGCTTCATCATATAACCTTCCATTATTTTGGAAAAACAATTTTTGATTAGGACAGGGAGAGTTAAAAAAAAAAAAAAAAAACACCAAACAGAATTTTCCTTCTGACCCCCCAAGGCTGAACTAGGTAGAGAGGGTAGAACTCTATTAAGGATTTCTGTTTTGAGCTGATAGACAATTTCTGTCATAGCTGGTAGCTATGTTGAATATTCTGTACAAAAACACTGTCCTAGTCCATTGTGAGTTATAGGGCTGGATATAATTCTATTATACTTGCAATGGGACTCAGTCAGGCTGTTAATGATGCCTGATGATGGATCCAGGCACCAGGATAGAGCATCTGTGCTCCTGAGTGCTCTTAACTAGGAACCTTCCTCACATTTACTAGTATCCTTCAAAGGTGGATGGGAAGTGAGGACATACCACTGACTATTGAAAACAGTAAGGTGGTGAGAGTGGAACACAAAGATATAGTGAACAATGCACCATGTGACTTTTGAGGGCAGATTTTTTGCCCTCTGGAATGGAGGATTTTCTTTGTTATTTCAACATAAAATAATGACATACATGCATAGTCTGGTCTAATCTGCCATGTTCCATCTCATCTGCTACAGGATGTTGACCAGTGCCCTTAACTTCTTCCATAGTCAGCTGTACTACTGGCAAAATACAATATCAATACTACATGAACTTACCTGAATTTTCGTGGCAGATATTCAGTATGCTGCTATGCTACCAGGCAAAAGAATTATAGGGTGTACTCATAGCTTCCAAAATACCATCAAAAGGACAGAGAGGCTAATAACCAGATACTCCTCTAAGTTCTATAAATAGACCTTTGAAAGCAATAAAGGTTTGCTGCAGTTCACGTAGAGAAACAGACTTCACTGAACATATATGCTCACATAGTGTGCCCAGGTGAAGTGTCTAGAGCACAGGTCTTATGAGGAGCACCTGAGGGAACTGGGTTGTTTATCCTGCAGAAGAGGAGGCTGAGGGGAGACCTTAGCACTCTCTATAACTACCTGAAATTAGGTTGTAGTGAGGTGGGTGTTGGTCTCCCAAGTAACAAGTGATAGAACAAGAGGAAAAAGCCTCAAGTTGCACTAGGGGAAGTTTAAATTGGGCGTTAGGAAAAAAATATTCACCAAAAGGGTTGTGAAACCCTGGAACAGGCTGCCCAGGGAAGTGGTGGAGTCACTGTCTCTAGAGATATTTAAAGGGCATATAGACATGGTGCTTAATGGCATGGTTTAGTGGTGGACTAGACAGTGCTGGGTTAACAGTTGGACTCAATCTTAAAGGTCTTTTTCAAGCTAAATAATTCTATGATTCTCTAATACTTCAGCCTGGAGAAGAGGAGGCTCTGGGGTGACCTTATAGCAACCTTCCAATAGCTGAGAGGGGCCTACAAGAAAGCTGGAGAGGGACTATTCACAAGGGTTTGTAGGGACAGTACAAGGGGTAATGGCTTCAAGCTAGAAAAGGGTAGATTTAAGTTAGACATTAGGAAAAAGTTCTTCAATATGAGGGTGATAGACCATTAGAATAGGTTGCCCAGACAGGTGGTGGAGGCCCCATCCCTGGGGACATTCAAGATCAGGCTAAATGGGGCTCTAAGTAGCTTAATCTAGTTGGAGATGTCCCTGCTTATGGCAGGGGGGTTGGACTAGATGACCTTTGGAGGTCCCTTCCAGCCCAGACATTCTATGATTCTATGAAAAAACCTAGAGACACCTGCAATGAGATGATGTATAATGGTTGCAGTTTGCTGATCAGGATTTCATTGCTAGAAGGAAAGGCTGCATAAAAATACAAATTCCCCCTTTGTATTTTTTTTTTTAATGCATTGACACATTTGTGTATCTAAGACATTGGTTTACAAATTAGATTATCAAAGACTCAACAAAAAATATCAGTTCATCTAAAGCAGGGTTTAGGAACATAAGCCTTAGATAGTTAAGGTTGTTTTGACCAGCCAAACTTGTGCTATATGTGAGTTCAAAGCTGTTTGGGCTGCAGCATATATTGCTGTGAAACTGAAGCATCTTCAGAAATTAATAAAAATAAACAAAAAATGTTGAAATCTACACATTGGAAAATGTATTCGTAAGTATGCTCACATAAACATCCCCTGTTAGATCTTCGCAGGAGACATACAGGCCTGAAACGGTTTCAGAGGTGGTAATAGCATAAAAGATGATTGATAAGAACATATGGTTTATGTTCTGCATATCACTCATTACTCCTGATTCTGTCATCCATGGAGAGAGTCTCTCTTCTCTCTAATTGCATGGTACGAAGATTTTCAATCATTCTTTACACAAAGCATTTTTAAGTCTATTTTTAATTCCATGCATTCCTAAAGTTTTTTTCTTTGTTTGCTTTTCTTTTTTTTTTAAGAAGGACTGTTACAGAAGGCAGTAGACACTGGAGGGTATATTATTGATTTTATTAAATGGCAGCCTATCAGTTTGAGTTAGACCTGTTGCTTTACATTATCGGCTACCAAACTCCTTCAGTTGAGTCCAATGGAGTATAATCCCCTCACTGTCAAAGGTGGGACTGCAGTTTGTATATACAGATCAGAATTCTCTTTCAATGCGCTAGCTTGGGTGAGGAAGGTAGAATGATCCAGCACAAGCTCTAAAGCCCTCCTGAGAACCTGTGTAAATATTAGGGCAATTAGGTTAGGCTAAGCTCTGTGTTGCTGTGACTACACTTCCAGGAGTACCTGAACCAGCTCTTTTAAAACGAACTTGGGAAATGTACATGAGCTGTAGTCACTGCAGCCCTGATGGGTATCCCCAGTGCTCAGTTCAAACAGGAGCTACAGAGAAAGCATGGGAGCAGCCTCAGTTCTGAGTCCTTTATCGGTTCTGTTACACAGAGTTGGAAAAACAGGAGATTATCATTTGTTGAGTAGATTCTACATTGATTGAACTCTCTAGAGAGCAGAAGCCTCCATACAGCAGCAAAGGCAGTGCTATACTCAGCAGAAAATACTGAGTGTGGATATGTGGCACAGTACATGACGAGTGTTGTACTTTAAACACAGAAACCTGAGATGGTGTTGCTTTTTTTGAAAATAAATTCACACATTTAAATATATAAATAAGGATTAACAACATAATTTTAGCCATACACTTTCTGCAATATTTTTAGTTGAACTGTAGTCTACATGACAGTTGTTGTATTCCTTAATTCTGACTTCTGCTTTCAGTGTGAATAGTTTACTTGTGGTTCTTCTGACATACATAAAATGGGTCAAGATAAGCTCTGAAAATACTCAAGAGTAAAGAGAATAAGCTTAATTATGGGTATTTGTGTGGAATGTAACATTTAAGATATCCTTCCTCAGTAAGTACAATGAATTATTTACTGATAGTCTCAATAATTTATTACCTCTATATGTTTGCTGTAAAAAAAAAAAAAAAATGCATTTTATGCAAGTGTAGCAATCTATTACTGAAATGCTGGGGTTTGAATCCCGAGCCCCAAATTAAGGTTGACATATGGGTGATTCCCACAGCCCTTAATAAAGAGTTGGTGAGTTTGCCTTATAGCTTCCCCCCAGGGTGCAGCCAGCCCTGCAGGGAGACCCATAAGGTAAACAAGCCCCAGGGGTCCTGCATTGAGTTAACAAAGGTCAGGTGTCCTGCTTGGGGATAAAAGCTGGGACCACTTGCAAGAAAAGAGGAGGGTCTGCTTTATGGAGTGCACTTCACAGAGCTTCCTTCTTAAGGAGAGACCTCCTGACTCTCCCTGGAGCTGGGCCTCGGTCCACTTAGACCTTTGTGAACATGAGCTGATC
>NW_008587274.1:20276-24177 GCF_000691845.1 Merops nubicus | reverse complement strand
AAGTGACAAGTCCCTTCTTACATGAATTATATACTTTTTTGTTCCATGAGATTTCCATGAGATTATATGTGAAACTGCAGAATCTGTGCTGTGATATTTAAGGTGCATAATTACTTTGAGGTATTTGATTTGTGGTGATGTTGGATTCTGCATCTTTGAAAATGTAGCTCTGCTTTTTATAGGTTAGGGAGTTATTTTTATATTTTTGCACTCATAAGTATGCTGTTAGCAGATGACTTGTAGAGGAACAGAATTAACTGTCTGCATTTTCTTAGCTGTAGAGCTCTCTCTTCCTAGTGTTTTAGTTTTAACACCAATTCTACCACCCCCACCTGAAAAACACAGATTGTCCCTTGAATATAAGGTGCTTGAAGCAGATGAGTCGTTCTGTGAAGCTGGGTAGAATAGATGAGGAACTAATCTGTAGTTCATTTATGTAGACCTCAATGCAGTCCTGACCAGGATGATTTCGTGTTACTTTCTTGTGAGTTGCACAAACATTTGTCCTTTATTTATCCCTTTTATTATGGGAATTTTAGTACAGAGCTATACACAGAAGTGCTGCTCAAAAGTAGGAATTCACAGCATTTCTTGAAATGACTTGAAATAACTTCCGAATTTAACAGAAAAAGGTCAGCTTGCTCTGGGTTTTCTTTGTGCTCTCACGTAAGCCATTTATGCAATCATTACTTTAAAAAAAAACCGCAAAAACAAACTACCAACAAAAAACCAAAACCAAACCAAAGACAGCAACTGTTGGTGGCTCAATACCTAAAACTCTACATATGCAGTTTGTTGTTGATCATGATGTTATTTAGTTTGCACTGCACTCGTTGTCAGTGAGCTTCCTGAAAGATTGTAAAGCAACCAACCAAACATGAGAGAAACATACTTAGGTAAACGAGCCTCAGCCCTTGATCGCAGACTATGTGTGGGGTGTGCAATTCAAATGACATATCCTGTTAATTACAACCTGTAAGCACAGATAAAGTGTCTGGTAACAAGTACTTGTGGCCTTATGGCACCTGGCTTTGTAACCTGGGGGTGTGCAGGCTCTGGCAGAGGTAGGAGTCCACCCTGAGGTAGGTCTGACCTCCCCGTGGTGCCTGTGCCATGGACTTGTGTGCTGGGGCCCAGTGCTCCCATTTCACTAAACAGAGCCACAGCTGGTGGGGACAGGAGGTGAAGTCCTGTGCTCCTACTGCTCAGAGGTACCTGGGATGGGCACCAAGTGGCAAGTAATACTCGCCAGGACTCCCAAAGTGGGCATGGGAAATTTGGTTTGAATTTTTTGTTTTTGTGTGTGTTTTTGTATATAGTGACCAGAGTTTTACTTTGGGCTGTTTCATGTTTCTCTTGAGGCTGAAAAGGCTGTTCCTTTGAAAAAAAATTTGCATTCTTCTATGGTTTCCCAAAACAACGTAAGCCTTTTCTTTAGGCTGGAACAGAAGCAAGCAGGAACACTTTTATAGCCCCTTTCTCCTTCAGAAGTACCCCATGCAAGCCTTCCTTTAAATGTCTCTTGCCAGGATTTCCCTCTCTGTTTGTGCCCTAGCACACAGTTGATCTCTGACCTCTGCATCACCCCTTCAAGGCTTTCCTGCTTTGCTTTTCTGAAGAGACTGGGTTGTTGAAGCAGTGGGGGAAGGCAGCTTCTCCTGCAGGGAGGGGGTCAGGTGGCCCCGCGTTGCTGTGCCGCGGGGGGCTGTGCAGCGCAGGCGCAGCCCCCAGAACGGGCACCCTGCTGGCTCTGCCACAGCTCCGAGCTGGTGTCTCCCGCTTCAGATACAGAAGCGCTTGGGTTTTGTGTTGACATTGTTTCTCTTGTGAGCTGAGAGGGAAAGAAGTCAGCGTGACCACTAGGCTCTTCCAGGTGTTCTACATTGTCTTCAGAAACATATAGTGTCCATACTTGTGGTGTTAGCCGAGTGCATCAAACAGTAGCAGTGGTCTGTTACCATGTCACTTCATTTGGGTAAAGAAAAGCATTTTCCCCTCTCCCCTCCACTTCACCCAGCCCTAGTCATTCACTATCTTTTCCTCTCTTGGTGACACATAGTTACAGGAAACTCCCCTGTGGTGAGGTGCACGCCAGCCTAGTTTAGCACACTGCTGATTCTTGTCTGTTTTGAGGAGGGTGGTTTGGATAGTTTTGAAGCAGTAACTTTTGCGCTTTTGTGTCTGTAATGCCTAGAAGTATTTGCTTTCTGAGGGTGCCATGCCTGACTCTAGCCCTTCTAATGTTTACTTCTAATGTAGTTTCTGCTAATCTTGGGGAAAGAAGAAAGATCACATCTGCTTCAGACGTGAAGTGTTCAGAGATCTCAGCCAGCCTGGGCAGGAGTGAAGGAGATTCAGCAGATCTGGTTTAGTAGCACACAAGAAAAAAATCCTTCCACAATGTGGGTAGTGAGTGGAAACAGAAATTGGATGATGGATATAAGCATACTATATTCCACTGCTGTTCTGTAAATATGTATTTTCTAAAGATGTGTACTGTTTCTTAAACATATCTGTCTTAGGTCAGAAATAAGTTGAGCTTTTGGGGAGTTTGTTGACCTTGGTTATCTGATAGATACACCTTTAGATGTTAGGAGTTTGTTTGGGTTTTTAATGCATTGGTGGGATGCAGGCAATGTAATGGTCTGGAAACAGAAGGTTTGGAAGAAATAATGTAAGGAAAGTTTAAATTCTGTGTGGTTAGCTGGGTCTAGGGGCTTTTCCTGTTTCTCTTGCTTATAAAGCAGATTACCCCTTCCTGTTTCTTTGTGAAGCAACGTTATGATAAAGGAAAATTTTGATGTGAGTATCAGTAGTGTGAAAACTGATATTTCCACCTTTGGCTTTCAGATTACATTTCATTTGATAACGCTGAGTAATGCAAATGTGTGCGCCTGTCAGTAGTGAAGAAGAAAACCCAGCCTTTGTCTCCATCCGTCCCCCCGAGTGCTGGCTGCAGCAAGCTCTTTGCTCAAAATTAAGCCTGTTGTTGCTGTGTGGGTGACAGGGTTTTCTGTTGTTCTTGCCCTGAGCAGGGAGCCCCGAACGACGAAGCTGTGGTGATGCTGCTCTGTGAGTGGGCTGTGAGCTGCAAAAGGTCCGGTAAGCACAGGGCCATGGCTGTAGCCAAACTGCTGGAGAAGAGGCAGGCGGAAATAGAAGCAGATGTAAGTTGTTTCCACCTCTAGAGTGGTGTGAACAGGATGCTTAAAGAGTAAAATATTTCTAAGGAAACATCACTTGTAATCTCTACCAATTACAAGACAAGTCTGATGGCATTTGGGGCGCTGTGGATTTTTGTTATCAATTTACAGTTTTTTAAATTTTAGGCAAGTAGAAGGCTTCTTTGTTCAAAATTGAAAATAAGAAATTTCAGGCTAACTCAGAACAGCCTATGTTAGCGGATTTATCTTTGTTTGTCTGAAGCATTTTACTTCTGTGAACTACTCATCCAAATAAAGGGATGCCACAGTAACTGGAGATCCTCAGAATAAAGGATGTAGGTCTGGCCTGTGGTGCAGGGCTGTTCAGGTGGAAGGGGACTCTGGGAAGGCTTCAAAGCTAGGATCTTTTCTGGGGCAAGACTCAAGTGTAACTGTAGAACTCCTTTTGTTTCTGGGGAAACAAAACATTTTGCTGGAGAAGCAGGAGGCTTTGGTGACGTCTTTGGTGTAAGCTGTTTTTTATCTGTTGTGGCAAGTGCTCCTGCTCCAGCTTGCATAAACTGATGCTTCTTCAAACCTCAGTATTTTGAAATCTGCCCTGCAGTGAGGGCTAAACAGAGGCAGTGTGTTCCCTGCAGCCTTGCTGCAGCTTTCTGGGCCAGTGCAACTCCCTGGAACACGAGCCTCCCTGCCTTGGCCTCACCTGCACCCGTCCAGCACCAGCAGGCAGCTTTTAC
>NW_008587274.1:14690-20245 GCF_000691845.1 Merops nubicus | reverse complement strand
CTGTTCACCTGTGTCTTCCCCCCTCCCCCCCCCCCGCGAAGAAGGTTCCCCAGGACAGTGCTGTGGGATGTCCGCTCAGCCAGGGAGTGAGGCCATGCTCAGAATTGCATCTGTGCAGACAGAGGGACAGGCAGGCTGAGGTGCAAAACACTTCCACTTTCCAAAACCTCTCTGCTTTGCCCTCTCCTCGCCACAAAAAGTTTACTGAGGGAAGGGACCTTACTGTGTTTTCTGCCTCACTGCACCCAAATCTACTCAGAGCACAGATGTTTGCCCTGGCTATTATTAGATTTAGTGTGATTTTTGCAAACAAGAAGTTACCTTTCGTATTCACATTGGTCCTGTAAGTTCTGTACCTTAAATTTTTGCTTTTGTATGAAACAGTGTCATTGCAGATGATGGTACATTTCTCAGGCATTCCTTTTCAATAAGTAACCTAAAGTGATTAGTTATTTCTAAGGTGTTTTATTTAAACTAGATAATGGGAAAAACGTGTCAGTCTAGAGCAAGTCAGGATTTTATGAATGAAGAGGTGGGAAACAATCACACATACAGTTGCCTCAGGTGCGAATTGTGGGAATCCTGTCTGAATTTTTGTGTAGATACATGCTGTTTTATTTATCTAACTGTGCAGAGGTGTGGTGAATCTGAAGTCCTTGATGAAAAGGAATCTCTGTCTTCAGCCTCCTTGACAGGTTCCAGTCTTCCTGTTTTTCAGAATGTCCTGCTAAGATTTTTAGATACACAAGCTCCCTCATTATGTGAGTATGAACTAATTTATATTCCAAAGTAGGTCAGAAGCAACTGGTCTGCTGGCTGGCTGCTGAAGTTACTGGTTTGCTGTTGCAGGGGTTTCCCAGTTTCTGTGATTATCTGCTTGATTGCCCTTTTTTTATCTCCTCCCTTGTTATAGAATCTTTTTGTGACTTTCATTCTTTTCTCTTCATGAAAGGAAAATTGGAAGAAACTTTGTATTTCTGTTTAAGCTGTAAGAGATTTGGGGAAGTTACTTGCACTGTGTGTATTTACCATTAAACACTTGCCTCTTTTTGACACATCCACGTTTGAAGTGACTAACTTGGAAATTGCACACAAGTGTTAAAGCTGACAAAGAAGTGGATTGGGAAAAGGATCTTTGTTCATCCTAGGTTGCTCTATGAAATGTCTCGGTCTAATAAAGCCGCCTGATATTGTAGCTTGTGTTTCTGGTATTGTAACCACTACTAGTTACTGAGTTGCTGCTGCTCTTCTAAAGTCCAAGGGGATTTGAAGCGATTTGAAACATGATACTGAAAACTCTCAACACCCAAAAAAGGAGAAACTTCTTAAAAAATTGTTACAGACTGAGGTATTGGCAGTGCTCTATTTTTGTGCCAGTGGTGACCCTGGTTTTAATAAACCGTCCAAACTATTTTTGTTATTTAGGCTTGTGTTTCTGACATGCTTATGTCAAATGCAGTATTGTCCTTCCTCACCCGGGTTGCCCTGCGAGGCAGGGTAGGGATAGCAGGTGGGAGGTGTTTTCCTTGCTAGGCAAATCTGCTGGTGCGTTTGAGTCTTGGACAAGTGTTGCCGCGTTCTGCCGTTCTGTACGGTGGGTCTGTGTCTCCCAACACGAAGAGCGTGTTGGGGCTGTGCTGAGGAGGAGGGTGGGTGTGTTTGGCCTTCCCGTGGGCATCCTTCTGCCTGGGGCTGCGGTGAAGAGCTCGGGCCCCGACAGGCTCACTGGTGCAGCTGCTGTGCTGCAGCATCCCGAGAACTGCTAAGCAGAAGTAGTGTCCTATACTGAACTAACTGGAACTCAGAAAGTATAGCTTGTGTTTAAATAAATGCTGATGGTTTGGGGTTGGTAGTTCTGCAGCTGGAGGTTTTGTTGCCTGATAGTTGGTGTGGTATGAAGCTATTTTCTGTTAACTGCAATGCTGCAAACCATTCTGTGGTATGGGACAAGTCAGCTTAAACAGCCATGATGACCAAACACAGTGTATAACATTTTGTTATTGTTTCTCTAGGCTTTGCGTTGGCACTGGCAAAATAACGTGCATTTATTTTAATAAACTTTCCTGATATGTGTGAGCATATTTAATAGAAAAAATACACTACACTATGAAGCTTTAATAAAATATTGCTTTTACGTCTTGGAGGCCTGGCATGCAAAGACCTTGAGTTCTCTGAAAATACTTTAAAAAGTTTTCTGTTGTGAATACAAAATTGCTACAGATGAGAAAATAACGTTTACTATAGCAATACAATTTGAGAGGAAAGGACAACCATTGGGTGGTCTGTTATAATCCACAGCTTCAATTTTAATTTTTCCTTCACACAAGGAATGTCCTTGCCCTCTTTTCCTCTCTTTTTAATTTTTGAAAGTATCTAAACTTTATAGTTAACTGCTGACACATCCACCTGACTGGGGCAGGTGTGTATGGGGCTGGATGGTCTGGAGTGCCCTGCTCTCTGAAGCCTGGCCCGTAGCTGGAGCTGGCAGCAAAGTGAAAACATGCAAGTTAGATGGGAAATGGTTTGTTCTGTGGAGACAGAGAAACCTGTGCAGGATGCCTGGGACATTTTTAGTAGGCCTTTAAAATGAACGTGCTTGTGTTTGCAATTTGGATAGTTGAAACACAAATATTTGTAAGTTGAAACTACAGTCTAACTTTTTTTTTTTTTTTTTGGGTAGCTGACCCAAATAGTCACCATGAGAAGATGGAGTTCGTTAATTTGGTGCTGCTTTTTTCTGAATTCACTCGGCATGATGTTTTCTCCCATGATGCGTACATGTGCACTTTAATATCCCGTGGAGACTTGTCAATCAGCGCAGCTACTAGACCACGTTCACATAATGGGGAAACAGTGGAAGGGCACTGTTCTAAGGATCATGAAGTGAAACTGGAGGTAACACTTCCTACTATTGCTCCCATGTTTGGTTCTCGGTTTCGTTAGATGTGGGTTTTCACCAAATGATTAGTGTTTCAGACATGAGATACTAAATTTTTCAATCTGTGTCTCTTGTCTCTTTCTCTTTGAGAAGACTGAAAGTGAGCCATTAGCTTCATTCTTGTATGTAGCTGTATGTTGTACATTCTTGTATGTTTTAACGTGAGTACGCGGAGCTGACTGTTGGCTGGTGATCTAAAGAACTTGGGACAAAGAAAAAGGCAACATGTGGACTGCTAAATGTACCAATGAAAAAACTTATTTGCAGCTGGGGCTTGAGGATGAGAAGGGAGAGCTGTTAGCGGGAGCCTGGAGGGAGCCCCCGTCTGTGGGTAGCATGGGGGACACTGGCACAGCGCTGGCATGAGCTATGCATGGCCTGGTCATCTGTCCGCAGACCCCCGGGGGCTTCTGTGGGGGCTGCATGGCCCCTGCTGCAGCCTGCAGAGACAAACCTGGTAACGTGTCCCAGCCTTCCCTCTCATGTGCATCTCGTGGCCTTTTCGTGGCATTGTGAGAGGAGGGCAGCCTTAAGCTCGGGGCTGCAGACCACGTTTGTGCTCGTGTGATGAGATGAGCCTGTTTTTCTCCTGCACAGTCCACCTGGAGCCTGTGGGCTGCTAAAGCATCCTCTTATGTTTCTTTTTAATTTATTTTGTATACCTCTTTGCTGATCTCATTGCCTAATATGTCCTGAAATACCAGAGGTTTCCACAAGTTGTCTTTTGTGGTACAACAAAGTAGGAACTAAATCTTAGAAGGTACCAAAATCAGCTTCCTGTTCTGTAGATGTCCCTGGAGCAGAATTGCTCATGGGGATAGGGATGCAATATAAAGTTTTCTTCCCCCCTTTGGCTCCTTCCTTTTTCTGTGCTTTTGTGGATTTAGGCTTGAGGAGTATTTCTGTGAGTTGAGGCTTATCATAAAGATTTAGAAGTCAGTATCTGAAAACTTCTTACCATCAAAACTTTTTTTTTTTTTTTTTTAATTCTTAAGTAGATGGAGTGCTTGGGTTTGCCTCTGATCAGTTAAATGGGTCTTCAGTAAAGTGTGATTGATGCTTGTTTTTCTCTCTGACAATTATCAGGATCATAGTATTATGGAACATGTGGGCATTGACAGAGGAACCGCTGGTATTTTTGATGATGTAGACAAGAGTGACTTTAAGGCAGATTTTAGTTCGGAATTTCCAGTAGGTTTAACTTTCGATTTTCTGCATGCCTTTGATGCCTGTGCTTGCTGCTGCTGCTGCTCATCTCTCTGTGCCCCCAGCACCACCTCGATGCTTCTGTTGGCAGCTGATGTCCTTCAGCATCCAGTCCCTGCTGTTTTCTGTCAGTGCTTCTCCTCCTTTTTCTGAATCTCTGCTGTGTGACAGCTCTCTGCCCTCCTGTGCTTCCCCTAGTCACCCACCTGCACATTGACACTCCTCTCCCTCCTTCCCTCCCTCCTCTTGCCCCCAGCACATCCAAATAAATATGCAGAGCTACCCACCTCATTGACATTGAGAACCCCATTGAGACCACTTGTTTTTGAAGTAACTGGAATGATGATTACATGCCTGCCTACAGTGTCTTTTGTCACCTCCCACTTCGCCCTTTTCATTATTTTCCCTCAATCACTGGAATTTCTCATTCTGGTTTCTGTGTCACAGCAGCCTAAGAAGTGTGGAGATTACTCTGAATCATAGTGCTTTTTTTTCCTGACTGAATACTGCTAGTTTAAACTTGTCTAATAATGATGGAGATATGCATAGAGATATAATGTGGATGTGTATTTTAAATTGCAGGCTTGATTATGATTGTCCTTGCTTTGTCTATCTTTGAAAAAGCTGAGGTGTTTAAAAAGTAACAGTAAGCAAGTACAAAATTGTGCCTCTGAATGCGATTGCAGAATTTGGAAAGCTATCGGCTAAGCTTACCTTAACCGTTTGTTTTACACGACTTAGATTTTTTCTCCGATGCCTGGGGAGCCTTGTGAGAGTGTGACCTCTTCTTTAGACAGAAGAATTTCAGCTCCCAGCGAGAAGTCAGTGAAGAGGGAACGCCTGAGAGAAGCGATTTTCCCGTCCAATTATGACCTGCGCCATTTGCAGTACGCAACACACTTCCCTATTCCTCTGGTGAGTGGCCCCTGCCCAGTGCTGGGAGGGGTGGGGCCATGGCTTGTGGCTTATTTGGGCTGAGGAGACAGGCTGTGTGATAAACCTCTACATGCCAGGCCCTAGTAAAAGTCAGTTAAGCAGAAAATTTGATATTGTAGTTGGACAGATGGGTGACACCGTTGCATTTGAAAAAAATTGCTCTGACACATGAGGGACCGTTTTGCCAATGACCAGGCCCAACAAAAATGATAACACCAGCAGGGAGATGAACCAATACACAGACTGTATTATAGGCAGAAATGTTACTATATGAATGACCGCCGGGGGTACAAACAAGTCAACAAGCTCATACATGATTGACACCACCCCCAACGATCCCACAAACGACATGACCTGGCCCACAACAGGTGGTACAAACAGTGAACCGAGGTTGCCCGTAGTTGGCATGGGAAACAGCCAGACCAGCCAGTTAAACACATAAGAAAAGGGTGACCACATGGCACCTATCGCCTCA
>NW_008587274.1:0-14494 GCF_000691845.1 Merops nubicus | reverse complement strand
GGCTCTCCCTGCAGGGCCGGCCGCACCCTGGGGGGAAGCTATAAGGCAAACTCGCCACCTCTTTATGAAGGGCTGTGGGAATCACCCATATGTCAACCTTAATTCAGGGGCTCAGGGTTCAAACCCCAGCATTTCAGGGACAGAAGAGTGTTATATCCTCCCGCCCGCTCCTCGCTTTTTCCAGAGTGGATTTTTGGCTGCTGCTGCTGTTGGGTTTGTCTGTAGGAACTGGAGGAAGCCCCATGGACAACATTCCAGATCCCAGCCCTCATTCAGGTGACATCATTCTACTGTGCTGAAAAAGGGCTCAAATACCGAACAAGCCTTGAACTGGAATGTATTTACTCAAGAACTCTTATTATTTTTAACAAAAATAACATTTTAACAGTATTAAATGCTGTCAATACAGGAAGTGTCATGTGAGAGTAGGATGTGATAACCACAGTTTTCTTTCCATTAAGTTTCTTGCTCTGTGGAGTTTGGGTTCTGATTTATAGCAGGTGAATTGTTATGACAACACTGCATGAGCTCTTTCTGTTTAGGGCAGTTTTGAATGCTTGCTTGAAGCTTGATTCATACTTTGCCCATTCTGAGGATCAGAAAAAAGATAACTTGATTTGGTTGTGCTTCTGAAATATTTTTGATGTACAGATGGAGCTAATCCCGGTAGCTGGATTTTGCTTATGCAAATTGATTTTTAAATTTTGATTATTGATTATTTTACATATACATTAATTTTTGAAGGAGTTGTAAATTAGAATATTAATAAACTTAGTTGCTGTTTTATAATGTTTTAACTGAAAGCAAAGTGAACACACTGGATATTTATACTTTTTATCTTAATTTTAAAATTTCCTTGAATTTTCTGTAATAACGTGTTGTTTTCCTATTCATTGAAGCAGCAGCAAAGAAAGACAATGGAACTTGGCAAGAGCAAGAAATTTATTTACAAATACTGCAGGTGTGGTGTAAGCAGGTAGAACAATTTTTAATCAGTGCAGTTTATATACTCCAGAAAGTGATTTTAAAGCCCTCTAAAATGCTTTTGGGTTAATTGTATGTGTGAAAACTTTGCAGCTGAAGAACTGCTATTAAATAATCATGAGTCATTGAATATAGTAAGTATACAATATTTGAATTAGAAAAGGTGAGTTCAGGTGTTTACCATAAATAAATACACAGTATGTTTGAGCCTGTCTCAACATCATGTGTTCTTAAGCATCACTGATCCTTGGTGGGTCATCACCAGTACAGGGAACTCCTTCTGAAAGGGGCTGTGGAATGGAACACTCTGCTCCTTCAGGCCTGCCTGACAAGCTGACTGTATAACAAAGCAATTGGTGTCGTCTTGAGCTTTTTCCTTCCACTTGGTTGCTGTTGGCCACATTAGCCACGCCTGTAGCTGCACAATGGCTGTTTATGCTGTGGATTTGCACTTTTCAGTTGCATTTCAAAGTCAGCTCTCTTACATCTGCTCTTCACTTCTGCATTCTACGGCTGCGTCTGTGAAAATCTTTGTCTCTTTGGGTGCTGCAAAAGTCTCGGTAAATTTCAATCGGAATGATTTGGAAAGGTGGTAATACAGAATAGGGTCAAAACAGAGGTTTGACACAGCAAACAGCAAGGTAGATTCTTTCGCTTTGAAGAGAGCTTGTTTCAGAGAGCAGCTGGTTATGGTGTCACTCTGGCTCAGGGTGTAGGGGATCCGAACGATGTGGTAGGGAACGAAG
Source organism: Merops nubicus (assembly GCF_000691845.1). Taxonomy (NCBI): domain Eukaryota; kingdom Metazoa; phylum Chordata; class Aves; order Coraciiformes; family Meropidae; genus Merops; species Merops nubicus. Next base: position 12,764 of record NW_008587274.1, on the reverse strand, counting down.
CAGAGCAGGTAGCCTGCGGTGACCAGCAGGATGCTGACGAGGGCTTTCTTCACGCTGGCGTAACGCTCGCCGTACTTGTTCCGGTAGAGTTGTCTAACAACAAGGAAATTGGAGATCAGTATCACAGCTGAAAAATTCAGGAATATTGCTGTGCATATGAAATTGGTGAACACGTGCCAGTCTCTGCCAAATTTTGTTTTGAAATCGATGCATCCTGCCCCAGGTCTTTCTTCAATCGTTTTTATTGGAATGGCCATGTTAGGCACTGTTATGAGCAGAACCATCGTCCACACGACTGCAGACAGCATCTTGGCAAATCCAGGCTCCTGAATGCGGTAGACCTTATAGCTGTGCATTAGCTGAAGGCAGCGATCCATGCTTACAAATCCCAAAAATATAATGGATAAATACATATTCATGTAGATGAAACAGGCTGTAACTTGACAGTGGAATATTCTGAATTTCCAGGACGCAACTCCTAAGTCAACAATAATCTTTACTGGCAATGCCAAAGTCAACAAAAAATCTGCCGTTAAGAGGTTAATTAGGTAGATGCTCATACATTTCTTTTTCTGACCCTTTTGAGTGAATGCCCATAGTGCGAAACAGCTTCCAATAAATCCCATAAGAAAAACCAAATAGTAAAAATAGGTAAAAGGTTCCATTTCTTCACCAAGATAGCACTGTGAAACATTGCTTGACATTGTAAGCTTCTTTTACGAGTTGATTTTGCTGCTAGGAGCTATCAAGAACCTACAAAAAGAACCAAAAAGATGTCAGCGGATGGTCGGGTTTCCCTGAACAACGGTAGTTATTCTCTGAGAATTATTATTTGATTCATATCCAGGAAAGAAATGCGATTGGAGTTAATTTTTTTTTTTCTCTCCTCATGCTGCTTCACAGATACTCAGGAGATCTATGTTCCTGTGTTGGAAAGGTTTGGAAATGTATTAGGATTTTTTCTTGAAAGCACAGGGACTTCCAAGAAACTTTTCCAGCAGATGAGTCTTCCTGAGTGAGTGTTTGGTCTGACCCCCAAACCAACCAAAACACCAAAGAAAAGGGTTTGAATCTGTTACTTGGTTAATCATGGTTATACATAAACTTCATAACTTTGGAACAAGTGAAACTACGCCTAAAAAAAGGGTTGTATTTGTAGCAGCCTTGTTCTGTGAAAATGTATTAGGAGTTTTGAAGTTAATGCGCTGTCAAACCAATACAGAATGTGTCAGGTATATGAGCAAATAGTTCCAATCAGGCCTAAGGTTTTTCAAACTCTTCTTTCTTCCTATTTGAACAGAGGAAATTAGTCATGTTTTTATGAAGCCTTTAGAAAAAGCACATATTGAAAGAAGCAACTATTAAATAAATTTCCTCATGTCCTTCTTGGACTTCACTAGAAATTATAGAGAAGAAAAGAAGAAAATGTTGATCTTATTTTAACTAAATATTATACTACTCTGTGACCGGGGGGTTGGTTTGTTTGCAAAGCTGCCAGACAATACCTATGGGAAGAAGGCACGTTCATTAGTTTCTTGCAGAGAAACCCAATACCTTTGTCTTGGATAGCATCAGCTTGTAACACTTTTAAATTTTATTATATTTTTCCTAATACATTATAAGAGTACTGCATTTGCACATTTATTTTCTGCTGTAAAATCTGTATTCAGATGTGCATAGTTTGTAAAACGAAATTATTGCAGAGACTCCAATGATTTTTAAAATGGGGGGAAAAAGCTGTTTTTCTTGCAGTTGGCTTTCTACAGGTAGTCTCGTCCTGAAGACACCTGACTGAACTGAAGGAATTTTGGGTGTGTGCAGTGTAGGTGAGGAGCACGCGGTGCCCTGGGAACTGCCGGGCGTGCTGGCTTGGTTCTGAGCCCGTGGCCACAGCCCAGTGCAGCCCCGCTCACCCTCCACGGCATGGACCAAGCCCTGCCTCTGGAGCTGGGGCCTCCAAGGACACGGCAGGACTGCAGGCAAAGCAGAGGCTGTTCTGCTAAATACCGGAGCCTGACACAGTTAATATTTCAGGCGGTGTATTTAGATAGCTCTAGATAGGCTTGTGCAGACAGAGACTGAAGACACGTACCTGTCTCGGTGCTCTCGGGGGTCTCCTGAGCCTTGCGCTGTGTAGGGCTGGTGTCTCTGGGCGTGCTGCCTGCCCAGCCCGGTAGCGTGTTGATCTTTTCCTCTGCTTGCGTCTGCTGGGCTTTCAAACCCTCTCTGTGGTTTTTCAGATGTGCTGATTGACGCAGTTAAAACCAGCATTCAAATAACTAAACCATGTGGAAGGTACCTGAAAGAGAGGTGACAGATAAAGTTGGCTTTCACAGAACAGCCCAAAGAGGGCTCTTTTTCCCTTTACTGGCACAGGAGCTGGGGTTGGTGGGCAGCACACCAAAAACAGTGCCCTTCTGCGGGGCTGTGCGGTGCTGAGCTGCTCCTCAAGCTGTGCAGGATGAAATGGAGAAAGATGGGGAGCAAAATGGCTGCACAAGAGCAGAGTTAGATATGTTAATGTAGCCGGTCACATGGATTATTGCAATTTGGAATATGTTTTTCTGGATGGAAGACGGTCAGAGTTGCTTGAGCTGTCCTCACCAGAGAGGATGGAGAACAGGGCTGGTTCCTAGTGCACCTGGAGGCAGGGCCATCCTCAGCCTCTCCTCTGGACTTCAAGCCTGAAAGTTTGAGTTTAAATGTGTATGGTGTTCACATATGTAAGGGTTCTGTAGTTGCAACCTGATTTGCAGATTTAAAGGCCCATAGGGATTCTGCTGGTGGCACTTAAAATCCTAAACTTCTGGATATTTGCTAAGTGCTATGACAAGTAAAAATTACTTATTAAGGTGATCAGGGGAAATGTTTATAATTAAGTGTTTTGTGTTTTTTAAACCAGGAGAAAATGTCTAACAGCAGGCTATGGGTCTGAAGAACTGATAATAATACTGAAATCTGAAAATGTTAGTGCGTTATCATAGCTGAGAATCCACAGGATTTTACAAACCACATACCAGGGCTTTGTGTAGAAACAAGTTAAGTTAAAACCAAGTCTGGTTTTAAGTTTAGTCACGAGCTTAAAATTCAGGCCATATTTGTCAAAATGCATGCAAAGCTTCATAATCTGGAATGATCCTGTGTTTGGTTTTGAGCAAACATAGGCTAGTTTTATGGTGTTATACTCATCATGCAAACCTGAACTGATCTTACCATACTTTTGTCTATTTTTTTTTTTTTTTAACTTGAAACATAGCATTCACTCTTTTTTTTTTTTTTCTATGTGTTTGTGTCTCTCCTTTTCGGTTGAGTCAGTTTACTGCTCAGAAAACTTCTTCAGGTCCAAAAAGACAAGGTGACGGTTATGTAAACCTTTACTGAAAAATGGTCTACACTTCCTGCAGAAGTGATTCAGGAGAAGTGTGAGAATGTGAGTCTACTGAGTCGTAATTCTGGTTTTACTGCAGCTCAGTGTCATCCTCTTCCCTTGCCTATATGTCCAATTTATAATGCCGTTTTAGTTCCTAAGCTGCAGATGCAGATGGTAGATTTTGCTGTAATTGCAGTTGCTGAGCACTTCTCATCATAAAGCCCTATTTTTGGTGGTTGAAACTTCGCCGAATTTTTGACTTTTGATTTGAAGTTTTCCGTGATGCATGTCTGCTTAGGCTGGCTTGTGGGATTGGACGGTGGTGCAAGGAAGGGAAGGGGTGCTGGTACGGATGGGAATTCAGCCAAAATGATTAAATAATTTCCGAGAACAAAGCTAGGTAAAAATAACATCTAAACCTTAAACAAGCAAAAAAAAACCCTAAATCTGATGACCTTTAAAAGAGTCTCTTATTCTGAATTGGACACAGCAAAGATTTGTAAGAGTAGCCCTTGTGTTGGAATCCCTTCTGATACCTCTCCACATTTTGCATTTTCATTTAGACTATAGTATAAATATAGTTTAAAATGTGAGATTTATGGAGTTTTTGAAGAAAATTTATGCCACCCTACCTGGATGCTATCCCAAGATTTTGAGCAGCAGAACATTTCTCCTTGCAAAGGCATGACCAGGAACTCCACCAGACTTGAGAGAGAGAGGCTGGTCTGTGTGAACTCAACTCCTTTTCTGTGAAAAAAATTTCATGGAAAACATGTGTTTCTGATGATTCTTGGCACCCTGTGCTGCAGGCTTGTTCTTCTCAGGGGCAACTGCCTTCCCTAGAGATTCCAGGTCCAGGCAAATAACTTAAGCTTCCAAAGAATAAATAGACTCCAAACCCATCTTCCTGTTCCTGCAGTGCCATGGAAGGAGCAGTGAGTAAGTCAGGAGGGTGAGCTGTAGCTGGGGACCTGGGTTGCCAAAAGGTAACCTTGTTTGCCTCTGGGCTACCCGTAACTTTCACTGCAGGAATTTCAAGGAAGTTCCCCAGATGGTTTGTTGAAAAGGCAAGAGCTGGTATTTAGTACGACCATAAGACTCCTGGGAGTGGCAAGGAGCTGGCTGGGTTAATTTGAGGCCTGATGCACTGGGAAGGATGTGGAAGAGTTAACCAGTGCAAAAAAAAAATGGGCCCTATACCTTTCCATCCCACTTCAAAGCAAACAAAGCTAGAGATTTAGTATCACATTTTGAAAAATGTGTTGATCAACGTCCTTTCCCCTGGGTGCTTTACATGCATTTTTGTTGTTCTAATATCAGTAATCTGATAGGCTGAGGAAAAAATTTAAAAATAAACATGTTTTTTTTTTCCAAAGCTTGCAAAGTGATCAAAGTTATACAAATATATACTGTGGAGGTGTTTTTACCTCTATGCCACTGTGCTTTCACAGACACAGATAATTAGATTTATGTAGACCAATACCAAACCACGCCATGTAAGGAACTAAATGTTTTTCCATAAATAACAAAAAAATTCTGACAAGGTAACAGATTCCCTTCCTCTGCAGGCTATTCCCCTTGCTTAGAGGGGAGAGCCTGTGAAGTCTTAGTTGAACATGAGTCAGGGAGCTCTGAAAGAACTGTATAAATAATTTTTTATGTATTATCTTTCAAAATCACAACCAAAATGCAGCCTTCTCCTGTAATCCCTAAGAGCTGGTTCAGGCTGAGGGTCCCCTGGCCCCTGCAGCCAGATGAACATCCTGGCTCCCCTGGGTGCTGTTTAGGTCTGGGGTGGGACCACTCGTCAGGCAAGTGGGAAATACATGGGGGTAAACATGCTCCACAAAAGTGTGTTTAAACTCTACAGAGTTGCCCAGTCGTTTAGCTGAAGTACAGTCCTGTGTGGTGGTGCTTTTACCATCGGTCGGTGGTCTCGGACGCAGAGGAATTGCCCACAGCCTTGGAGAAGGTTCAAAAACTGTAGGTTTAAAAATTGTTCACCCTGAGAGATTATCTGTCAGCCCTAAAAGGAAGCACAGTGACAGAAAGGTGAAGCACATGTTATTTGTTTTCTGTTCTGTATCTTATTAAGGAAATGAAAGTGCTCAGCTTCCATAGCCACTGTCTGAATGCTTTTGTGAGTACTTTGTGCACTGGTGTGTTTTCCCTGGACAATGACAAAATCAATTAAAAAAAGGTTGCACTGAAAAATAGTTTTAAAAGAGATTATATTTATATATAGAAAGTTGTTGGCTTTCAGCTGTTGCCTTTGTACAGAGAGAAATGCTTTATCATTGTACCACAAGCATGGGAAAAGTAACAAACCATTCTTTCTGGATCTAAATATACTCCAGAGTTTCTAGAGCAGTATGTGTGTTTTTTAACAGCTCCTTGGGTGTTCTTACCTTCTCCTGCAACAACAGCAAGGGAGTTACTAAAATCTGTCAGCATGATCTCAAGAGTTGTGGTGTACACAGTGATATTTCAGAAAAGCCCTGAGGAATATGGTGCAGCGTAAATGTGGTATTTAATTTACAGGAGGATGCTCTTTTAAAGACTTGCATATATTGAGCATCACATTTTATAGAGGTACTCTGACATTTGGTGCTGAAGGGTGACAAATAATCATGTTTAATTCTTAATTTTATAGAATGTTTCTCTTAAGAAAGCACACATATATTTATATATATAAAGATATATATGAGTGTAAATTTTGCCAAGGGTTTTTTCAGGCTCTGTGCAGACCTTTGAGGAGTGCTTCCCCTCGGGGTCTCAGTCCTCCTTTAGGAGCACAGGTCGGAGAGCCTTGTGTAGCTTCCGAGGGGTCTGCTCCAGTTGGAAAGGAGTGTTTAGTTGTTCCCGGGCCCTTCAGGCTGGATTGTTTTTCGTCATGTGTGTCGTGCCTGGATTTGTGAAGAAACAACAGTAAATCGGTTTAATTTTTGTGGGGGTTGAATAATCTATTCTGAGACCCATGGCCTGGAGCTCCAGAATGTTTTGTTCCAATTATTCCTCTCTTTTTTTGAGATTCAGACAGGTTGTATCACTCCATAGTGCAATTGTAGCATCAGATGAAATAGCTTATAGTAAATTTGCCACATGCAATAATGTTTTCTAACAGAGAAACACCACTTGGTCTTTTACAACTGAAGCTTTTTTTTTTGTTTTATTGCTGGTTCTCATCTGTTCAGCTTGAGACATTTGTGTTTCTGAATAACTTTCTGAACCCTGCACTATTTTACAGACCTGAACCTACACTATGTTTATACTTTCTCGAAGTGTAATTGATCTTCTGGATTTCGAAGTTTCAATATCACTTGAAGCTTTCAGCTTGAGATGCAGTTTTTGATACAGCTTTTCTTTAAAGGGTAGGCAGAGGAAAAAATAAATAATGGGATCAAGGCAAACATTTGCAGCAGACAGTACAAGAGTAAACTCCTTTGCGTAGAACAGAGTTTTTTTTGCCTGGCAGTTAAATTGTGAGCTAGTTTGACTTAGTGTGTATGGAATTCTGCAGAGGTGGTAGGGTACAAAGCAAATGACAAATACAAACATGATACTGAATATATTACGGCTGGTTTTTCTCTTGGTCACATCTGAGGTCCTTCTGAATTTTTTATAAGAGCTATATATTTTCTTTGAAATAGAAGTGTAAAAAATGATTAGCAGAAGAAAAACAACCCAGAAAATCACTGTGCAAGTATAACTTGATGCCTTGTGCCACTGTCTGCCAAGCTCACTTTTAAGACCTATACATTTTCTGGAATAATTTTCTTCAGTGATTTCATTGGTTAAAATCATATTTGGAAGTGATATAAGCATTAACAATAACCATATGATTATAGAGACCACCTTACTGTAGTTAACTGTGTGAACAAAGGAGGTGAATAAAGGCTTAACAATTTTATAGTATCTGTCAAAACCTATGAGGCCAAAAAATGTTATCCCGATATACATGTTTGTGTAAAAAACAACAGCGGAGTATCTGCACACAAACGTGTTGAGCTGTGGGGGTGCGATTTCTGAATCGGCAAGAATTTTGAAAGGAAATGTCAAGCTCATGAGGAGATCGGCAGCAACGACGTTTTTGAGATAGACAATAAAGCTCTTTTTGCTGGGAACATACAGGAAGATCCAGGCTGCCACGCTGTTCAGCAAGAGACCAATGAGGAAAATTAAACAGTAGACCAGGGGAATGACTGTCTTGGTTATTACTGTGCTGTGACTGCAGTTGTTTCCTGAGGAATCTGTGCTGGAGTTGAACATCTTACAGTATCTTTGTTCCTAGAAGCAGAGAAATATTATCTCAGTAAGATAAAATTTCCATTAAGTAGTGTAATATTTCTACTCCTAGTAATCATGCCATACTTCTCAGAAATCACGTTATCATTTCTGGCAGGGATGCATAGTTAGTATTTTCCAAGGAGTGCCATCTCACGTTTTGGTGATGTTCAAGGTGTTTTATTTAGATGCTGTTTTGAACAGAGTTCATTTGCTTCTCCATTTGACTTCAAGCCATTGTTGTTGAGCCCTGTGCTGCCTTTTTTCTGTGGGTAGGAGCCTACATGCTGCAAACCAGGAGGGGGCCAGAGCCACAGTGATTTTGTGACTGTAAATACTTCTCATGAAGTCTTTCATGAAGGTGCATTTTTAGCACTGGTTTACCAGGAAGCATGTGACAGCTATGAACATGGTGTGCAGGTGTTCTGGTTTGTGTATAGGCACAGAAAACACTCTTCTGTTAGTCAGGCATGGAAATACCTAGTGTGTGCCAATATTTTCTATTGTTCTTTTGAAAGAAAGCCTTAGGTGCAACTACCACAATCTACTTTAAATTTTCGTTTTGGTAGCACGACAAAAGTGTGTTGGCATAATGTAGAAGCTAGAGCTGTCCTCTCAAGTTGTTATGATTTAATTGTGTTTTCTTCTTGGAGATCCTTTCACATCTGCTGTCTGCTTGTCTTTGACAGAATGTTTACAGAGGTGGATTATCCTCTGTGGGGAAGGCAGAGAAGGTATGGATACAATGGTACTGTATTTGGCAAATGGAAACCTAGGCAACTGGAAAATGTTCCTCTGCCATGGAGCTGGGAAAAAAGCGCCACCCCGTCTTTTAGAGAAAAAAGAATTTCCTTATTGCCACAATTTAGTCATCAGCTGATGCCTCCGTGTAACAGACTGAAACCTGACTGCAACCTTGCAAGAATTAGAAATTTTCTTTTAAATAGCTGGAATTGTTTCCTTTGGTGTATTGTTTTCTCTATCTTTTGTAGATGTTGTAAGAGCCGGACAGTTTAGGTGCTGTTTTGGAACTTGCATGGGTAAGTGGAGCAATGGAGCAGGTGTTCACACCCAAATCCTGCAGTTTATTTCCTCCTGGTAGTTCTCCATAGGAGGGAGGACCTGCCATCCTATCTGTGTGTTTAAGCTCTCGTCACCAAGGCATTTGAATTTGTTTGACTGTTTTTTTAAAGGATGAAGATGGTGTGGAGAGTGAGTGTTAGAATATAGCTACCATGTGAATAGGTGTGTTAGGATTAGGAGGTAATAATGGGTGAGGTTTGGGGTGGTATTGCTAGAACTAGGACAATCTCCACGTCTCCTGATGTATCCTTTAACCGTCCACCCAGACAACTGGGAAGCACCAATACTAACTGGCATTTTTATTTAAAATGGTAACACGCTGTATTTGAAGACTGTTGTCTTCCCACTGCCATAGTCCGAGATCAACTCTGTCAGTCTTTCCATGTCAGCGGCTTGTCCTTACCTTTCTTGATTTGACTGCTGTGGTGCTTTTAAGGGTCTAGAGTGCTTTCCATTCCCAGGCATAGGATTTCTGCTCTTGCTGGGAGAGCTGTGAGAGAGACAGGAAAATACAGTTAGTGTGTGTCATAACATGCTGAGGGGTTCCCACGGTGCAAGTCTGCCTGATGGGTTGTGTGTAGCTGGCAGGAGGAGGAGCTGCCCTTCCATGCATGTACTGGTTGCATTCTTGTTCAAGCTGCCCTTAAACCTTCATCATGAGAACATTCTCTTCTCTCGTGAGAACTCGCAATGGCTCCACCAGCTGATAGGTGGCTTGAAACTACCATAGATATTCATGCTTCTTTCCATGTTGGGATTCATCTGGAAACAGTGAATATTCCTCATCTGATGTTAATAGGTGGGTCAGTTTACTGCTTAAGGTGGTGACTGAGTTTAAGGATTCTGGTGTGGGGTGTTTTTTTTCCCCAAATTATTAAAACATTGCTTTTTCTGCTGCTGCATAACTGCTGCTGTTCGCTGGTATGTATTGGAGGGTACGTAACAGCACCCAGCATTTTGTGATTTGTATGTGGCCTTTTATACTGGAGCAGTAGTTCATGTCCAAATGCTTGCTGCAGCATGAAATATTATGTATTCTATGTAAATAATAGCAACTAGCTATGCAAAACCAGCAAACTTGATTTGCCAAGTTGACAACATGGGTTTGGTAAAGTATATGAAACTTTTGAACTTTCTGAGTTGGCAAATCGTGTTGTCTTGGCAAAATGTACAAAATGAATGTTGCATATAACATAAAAAATGCTCAGTTCCTTCTGTATTTGAACTCTGATGCTATAATTTGTAACCAAGTATCATTAAGGCACTTGACCTGTGTAATTGGGCTGTCAAATTTCAATGTTCATGGCTACTTTACTGAACAGAAGAATAATGTTTACAGTTTGATTTCTTTTTTACCCTGCACACAGCAAAGGTCCTGTAGCACTGAGTGCGCAGTTTTGCTATTTATGGAAATTAATGCAGCTGCTTGATAAATAAATATGCAATGCAATTACTGGGTCAGGAGTTCTTGACAGCGATCCCTGTCCCCAGAAGTCTTTTTGAACTGCAGAATGGAGTGCATCAGGGAAGAAGGTCAGGCCAAGTGCTATCTCTGATGTTATGAGAAATGGGGGAGAGAGAAAGTGCAATACATGGGACGCAGCAGTTGTGAATTGTGCCGAGTCGTGCCAAAAGAAGAATCTTTTCTTAAGATCTTCTTTCTGATGTGGTAGGAGTATTGGTAGTGGTCTGAACTTGCAGTCCTGGCTGTGCTGGTGTGAGCCAGTCAGAAAGCAGCTCCGGTCTGGCTGCAGTGTGAGGTGTGAGCTCCCTCTCGGAGCCAAGCACGCGGTGGCCGTGGGCTGGAGCCTGCCGGGGCAGGCTGCCGAGGCTTTCGGCAGGCACACCTCGCTGCTCCGCTCGCAGCCGGGCTGCCGGAGGGAGCTGGAAGCAGGGTCTGGGTAGCTGTGATGGGTGGGTGGTGGGATCCTGTCTCCCTATTCCCCTGGCTGTGCTCTGAAGATGCTCAGATGGGCGTCTAGGGGGCCAGAGCTGGTGGGGCTGTCCAAGGGAAAACCCTCTCCTCTGGTTGCCTAGGCATTTCTCTGCCTGTGCCTGCTCATGGCTGCTCTGCTGCCTTTCTGCATCTCCACAAACGTGTCTGACCTGGCAGCTGGTGGGGTAGTCTCAAGGTGGAGGCGTTCAGGGTCTGTGGTTGAAATTGCTTGCTGGTCACCTTTGGAGGGCAGTTTTTGCAGTGACTGTACAATCATAGAATTATCAGATGGTTTGGGTTGAAAGGGACCTTTAAAGATCATCTAGTCCAACTCCCTGTCAGTAAGCAGGAACATCTCCCACTAGATCCCGTTGCTCAGAGCCCTGTCCAGTCTGACTACAGAGATATTTTGGCACATTTGATTTCTTGCAAATTTGTTATAAGCTTTCATTACTTTTCTGTTCTTATAACTTTTTTCACAAGGCAATGCCTGGATTTTAATACTTAAGAGGTTACAATTATGAAAAACACCCCACCTGCTATTTCAGCCATTTAAAATGATGTACTGGGTGGTGGTTGTTTCTGGTTGTGAGTTGGGTGAGCATGGGGAGGTGGGGGGGCTGGGAGCCCCAGCAGCCCTGTGCCCACCAGCCGCATTGCCTCGGCCAAGCTCTGTGTTTTTTTTTGCCGCAGGAGGCTTCCATCCTGTTCCCTTGGCAGAAGGACACGTGCCCCGTAAAATGGCACCAGGTAGTGCTGCCGGCGGTCAGGTTTATCACAGGTTTTCCCCGACCAAGGCTACTACATCTGTTAGATATATGTGAAGTTTTCGTGGCACGTGTGGTTAATTTGTGGTGTTCTGGAGGACAGAGTGAGTGTGGAGGGCGCACAGGTCTGGAGAGCAGCTGTAGATTATATTGTTTCAGGTTCAGATAGCAGACTCTTGGAAGGTTAGTGCAGGCTCATGTGGTTGCAGATGAGGACATCTCAAGGGTAGAATTTTATTTCTGTCTTGCAAAATCCACCAGTAATTGTTTCTTTTCTTCTTATTGCCTAGGAATCCCTATGCTACTTTTGAAAACTGAAATTTAATAGCCTCATTCTCACAACAAGTTACATTTTTCGTTTTATTCTTATTTCTGATTTTTAGACAATAATTTATTCTAAACCCACAAGCTTTTATCATTACAAGTTTAGAGCCTATGAAGTACCTGTGCAAACCCTGTTATTCACACTGAAACCTGGGCAGTGCTTGGAGCTGTCTGCATGTAGGATCACTTTCAGACCTAACCAAAATATTTTGGTGTTTTTTAATTTAAGCCTCAAAAAAAGCCCCACTGATCTTTCCTATCTCCCATCACTTATAGTGTCTGGGAGTGGTGGAGGTAAGAGGCAAAATTAGGACCAGGATATTACGAATGGTCAGTTTATGATTTGATATTAGAAGATTAAACAGAGCAGCTTTTAGAAGCACCTGTCGTAGCAAATTTGGAATTATTCTAGTGTGAGCATGTTAATAAAACATTTTAACGATTAGGAGTTTTATTGTCCAAAACTGGATATTTTAAAGAAGTAAAATGTGGCTAAAAGAAGTTGTGCCCTATAATATTCCATTTTAATAGTAGCATTTGTCATTTAAATACTTAATTTTTAATTCTATTTTTTGATGTTTTAAACGGAGTTTTGTATAGATCTATTTCTTCAGTCATAAACTAAACCAAAAGTAGTTGCTTCAGCAAAGCAGGATTTGCCAAGATGCGGGGTGCAGAGCCTTCCTTACCTTGTGGAGCAGGCGGGGTGTCGTGGCTGGGGCTGTTCCGAGGCACAGCTCTGGAGCTGCAGGAGGCCGGCTGCCTTGGGGTTCTGTGTTTGCAGTCCTGACTGCTCGTTGGTGCTCGTTTGTTTGTGGTTTGCATAACGCGTGGATGATTTCCTGTTCAACTTACTTGTCAGTTAAAAAATGCCAACCAGATTCCATGGTAGTTGTTTAAAAAATGAGAGCGTTTGAGAGCGTTGATCACGGGCTGCGTCTGTCGGCTGGCGAGAAGTCACCGGCGTGGTCCCTCTGCAGCGAGGAAGCAGATGTGCGAG
>NW_008587273.1:0-872 GCF_000691845.1 Merops nubicus | reverse complement strand
TTGATCAATGCAGAGATTAAAGCTCAACAGATTGATCAATAGATAGATTAAACTCAATATATTGATCAATGGAGAGATTAAAGCTCAATTGATTGATCAATGGAGAGATTAAAGCTCAATTGATTGATCAATAGAGAGAAAGGTCATCAATGGAAGGTTCTGGGTCAAGAGGTTGATCAATAGATAGATTAAAGCCCAATCAATTGATCAATAGAGACAAGGGATGATCAATGGAAAGGTTCTGGGTTAAGAGATTGATCAATAGATAGATTTAAAGCTCAATCAATTGATCAATAGAGATAAGGGATGATCAATGGAAAGGTTCTGGGTCAAGAGATTGATCAATAGATCAAAACTCAATCGATTGATCAGTAGGGAGAAGGGTCATCAAGGGAAAGGTTCTGGGTCAAGAGCTTGATCAATAGATCGAAGCTCAATGGATTGATCAGAAGACTGATCAATCAGTCCATGGATTGCTACACGGATCAATCGATTGATCAATAAAGAGATCAATCAATCACTCAATAGATCAATGACAACAGATTATAGGTCAATTTATTGGGAATAGGGACGCACCAGGTGGATCAATAGAGATCCCCTGGGGCAATAGATTGATTAATCTGTCAACAGATCAATAAATGGATCAAACAGAAACATAGAGACCAATAAATTCATGAAAAGAGGACTAATCAATGGCCTGATCGATGATTGGCACCTTATAGATACATAAAGATCAGCAATTGATCCATCAGGAACAAGCTGATCGAGAGGGAGATCAATAGATCCACCAATAGCAAAGGGGGGATCAATAGATTGATCAGCAGCTCCCTGCAGCTGAGAGGATCGATCGGTGGGGGGGGAGGATCGATCAG
>NW_008587272.1:0-11924 GCF_000691845.1 Merops nubicus | reverse complement strand
TTTAGAGTTTTAAAAAAAAAAAAAAAATAGAGCAACCCTCCGTTGAGGGGAGCACGGTGGAGCGAGGGGCGCGGCGCCGGCCCAACTCCCTGCGCGCCGCCTGCCGCCCCTATTTACAATTCATCGCGTTTAAATAAGCCCGGGACAGTTATTGCAACGGTACAGCACGCGCCTCTGCGGCCAGAGACCCCACCGGAGGGGCGGAACCGCGACCCGCGGACCCCAAAAGGCGTCGTTGTTAACATGCAAAAAAACATTACTAAACAATATTATCTAACGTCTACGGCTGCCAAGTACTTGACCTTAATAAGGAAACCAATTACAAAATACTTCCTTGTAGTGCTATACAAAAGTTATAAAATTAAGATTCTATCAACCACTTTTAAATATTCCAATTTTCCAACAGTGCAGTTTTCCACATCTTTATCACCACTGAACATTTTGAAGTTAAAAAAAAAAAAATCAACAAATTAGATCAGAATGCTTTAATCTTTGGATCCCTTTATTCCTGTGGCCTTCATATACATATACAGACACAAATGACCAGGTTTCTATTTCAGCGTATCAAAAAGTTGAAACTAGTTATTCAGAATTGGCAAAAAGTCCATACTATGTCATTTGTGACTTCACGGTCTTAGGACCAGTCTCTTAATGTCTCCAAGCTATGGTCTATCAAAATGCAAACAACTTCAAACACTAAGAATTCTTTAAATTGCTTATGTCTACAGGTATTACAACAAAGTTAACATTTCAAGAATTGACAAATGGAGACGTACTCTTGTCCCAGGCACTCCAGGAGAACCACAAACTCATGTGCCTGGTCCATCATTAAAAAAAGTTAATAATTATCACTAAGTAAAATTAATTGTAAATTTTGACATATGAAAATTTATTTTCTCCTTATTTGAAAATACCTCCTTAACTTGGTCAAATCCTGTGATATGCCAGAAACTACAAAAATCAAATTCTTGCAATAGAAGTGAAGAGTCTATCTAGTTTTGTGTAATGGAAGAACATTTTCAAATCTTCATTATAGTCCAAATACAAAATCAAACATTTAAGCCTGAAAAGCTGCTAAAGAAAAAAACCCATCTAATTCAGTGTTCTTCAGCACATCAGCTTTTGCAATAACACAGTATGCTCTCCGACTTAAAAATGTTTATTCTTTAAAAAATTAGTCGCTTTTTATACAGCTATACAAAGTTTGTAATGTTTCTTTGGCAATGGGATATAATGGAATTTTACAACTATATAAAAAGTTTCCTTTGCCTAAGAAACAGTATTTACTGTGTGTACATATCTGACTGCCCAAGCAAGTTTCCTACTGTCCAGCACCCTAGTTGATAAAAGTACAACTATCTCAAAAGGGATATTACAGGATTTCCAAAAAACAACCTTCAGTGGATCAAAACACTCACAGTATCGACGGCCTTCTGCATACAATTGTCCTTACAACTTGAAGCAATTATCAAATACAGTTTAGTAATAAGAAAAATCCTTTCAGTGATGAAAAAATACTTAAACTCCATCGAAGTACTGCTTTACAATTAACTATACATAAGAAATTACTTATCCTTCTGTCTCAAATATATTTAATGCTCACTGTTTTCAGAGATGGCCATTTTTCAAAAGTAACTGCATTACACCCCTTTGAAATTAAATAGTTAAATCCCAGTGCTGGTGACAAGTATACAGCAAATTAACTTCATTCTTTGCAGAGATTGAAACTAATTCTCTGGATCAAGACGATCTAGACGTTCCTCTGGTTTCAGCTTTCATGTAGACTATGCAGCAACTTTGTTGTCTTTCTAGAAGGAACAACAGTAGAATGTTAGGGTTAATTTGCAAAACAAAAATCACAAATTAATCTGGACAGCAGCAGCAGATGCACTGCAATGGCTACTTCCCACCTTCTGGTTGCCCTGTGTGACTGGCTCAGCACCCAGTCACAACACCCTCAGCCTGGCACCTGCCGAGGCAGCTCCTCACTCTGACTACATGCAGGGAGGCTTTGAAATTATTTCACTCAAATTTAAATCTCTGCTCTTCAACCCCTCATTTCGATTCATTTTCAGCTACCAAAAAATTTACAACACAGGTCTAATTGTTGCAAACTAATGGAGGAATAACTGAGGAACAGTCAGAAATATTCTGAGATGAAAAAGACCCCTGCATCCCTCTTTTTTTAAAATTATTTAACTCTTCCAACAGAAAACAATGATCTTGTGCAGCAAAAACAACTGCTCATGCAGTAAACTACCAGAGGAAGTTCTGTCCCAGGCAGCACAGTAAAAGTCTCCATTTGCTTGCACCAGTGTGGTTAATTACATTTGTTACTGGTTCTGAGCAGCGTGTCAGTATTAGATCTGTTCCTTAAGCTAATGTCCAAGCTGAATGCATACACTTAATGCCATGAAAAACAGCTTGCACTGAAATTATTACGAGATTTTGGTTTTACAAGCAACAGAGCTGATCTGCAGAATCTGTATGATCAAGGGGGTTTCATAAAGAGAACATCTGATGTTGTTTCCAAGAAAAAGGAAGTGCACGAAGACACCACTAGCCCAGAATACACCAATTTACTAGCTGGGGCTGACAACTGAGCTCATCCTTCCTCCAAATAGCTGGCAGGAAGAAGAGTTAAGAGCTTCAACAGGAAACAGAGAAATGGATGTCTTAACAGAGTTGCAAAAGCAACAAATTGCATAACTCTGTGAAAGAAGATTCTGCTTTTTAGCCATCACGGATCTTGCAGAATAAATCACTATTTCTGTGCTTACATGAGTATGAAAGCATCAGGATACCTTAGTTAGCAGACTGACACAGTGGCCTGTGCATAACGCTTAAATCTTTATTCATATGCTACTAAAAATAAAGTAGCAGTACTTAAATCTTTAAAAAAAACCTCTCTCTATGGAACAGACAGGGGTCTTTTGTTTGTAAGCTTCTATGCCTTATCTCCCACTTTTTACTTAGTGACTGGCTGAAGAAAGTCAATCCTGCCTTACCTTTCCCAACCATTCCATAGTTACAGGTAAAAAGAAAAGTGTGTAACAGGACCTTACAGAACTCAAGTATTTTTTTAGTATTTCTTTTTGCAAAGGGTCATCACTGTGCTTCAGTAACTTCAATTACTGTGTTTTAGGGGTTATATAGGACCTTAGAAGGTGGCCTTGTGCCACCTCATAAACAAAGAGTTAAAAAGTGGCACACTAGAAACAAGTTATATTACTCCCTCTCAATTTTTACATTTTACAATATTACTTTGAAAAAACGCTTCCAGTTCACATTTCTAATACTTGTAATAGATCTACAGAACTTTTACACCTGCAACCCACACACATTCCAGCTATAAAACAAATATTTAGGGCATGTGAAAAAAAGGCAGGTTTTAGTTTTGGTTGCTGTCGATAGTAAGATGATGCTACACAACTAGAATTTCAGCATTAATGTTCTTTCAATTAAGTAGCTCAGAGTACCTGCAAAATACCACTCAAGAAATTCTAGTTCAACATCAAATCTAAAAGCAGGCTTTTTTACCACTAATTTCCCAGAACTGCAGATCAGGCCATAGTAAGATTAAACATATTTTACCCTATATTCAAAGTCAGCAAACTCCCTGCCTCCACGACCTCCTCTGAATCCACCACGGAAGCCTCGGGGGGCAGGGAAGCTGCCCCTTCCACCTCCTCGTCCTCTTCCGCCTCGGAAGCCGATCCCCCCTCTGGCTCTGTACCCGCCGCGGCCGCGGTTGGGACGCAGCGGGATTCCAAAGGTCTCAGCATTCAGCCTCCTCTCCTCAGCCCAGGTGGGTCGCCGCTCCCTGCCACACAGAAGGAGCAAGGACTGTTTTAAAACACACTGCCGAAGGAAGGCTGCTCGACTTAGAACTTCCAGAAAGCCCAACAAATAAAAAAATGACACATCCATCACACCATGAGTCTCCACATTATCCCCTCTGCAAGAATCTAGGGGTCTGCCACAATTCATTTAATGAAAATCAATATGTAACAGTATCATTAATTATATTAGTACTGCTGTAAGAGTTTTGCATATAGAAGGATGCAGTCCGTACCCTCCACACACAGCATCCTATAATGAAATAAATAAGAGCTGTCTCCAGTTTCAAACAAGAAACAAAGTAAGAATTTGCAGCTTTAATCTAGCTGTCAGCACGACAAAACAATCCCCTCAATTCAAAATAGGTCAGTAATCCACATCATCTTGTCTAATAAAAAGGCAACAGCAAAAGAAAAGCTTTAATTTTTCTGAAGTGCTACCTTCCCATTCAAAGAGCACTGCTGGCCAAGATGGTTATGTAATCTACTTAGAAACCATTACCAAAGCACAGTCATAATTGATTTAACTAAAGCTGTAATTTAGTAGCAAAACAAAACAATAAAACGCACTTCAGTAAATCTGGAAAGGAGATTCTCCAGAGTATGTATATTCAGTTCTAGAATTTAAACATTCAAAACATCTTCCTAAGCATGTTATACTTACCCAGGAAAAAAAAAAAACAGCGTTTCATATTCCTGTCTTACTTTTGCCCACTCCATGTGGAAATAAACCTTACTCACTTTCTATTCAAAGCTGACTAATGAGTAGTGCTGACACTACCTTACAGCACAAACGTGCATTAAGTAGACTAACAGGCTTCCCCTTGCAGGCCATACCTATTGTCATCACAGGAGATGTTATCAAAGAAGGATTTGGTTTTGTCATAGTAGCAGTTGGGTCCAAGTGGATCTTCCTCATCTGCATTCCCTTCACTATTTTGTGTATCAACACCTGAGTCACCCTTGTCTTCTCCATTTACAGGCTTCTCTGGTTTCTCAAGTTTATCTTCTGGAAAAAAAAAAAAAAGTAAACAGAATTTTTCCAGACCATCATCATAAACAACAGCAATGTTAACTTATGCCCAGGCACAACAGACAAACTATACTGAATGTGCAAAAATACAAAAAATGCCCAGAATTTAACATAGAAGCCAAATAATTTGACACAAATTAGGATGTTGTGCTGCTGCTGTCTGAGGTTTGATATCCTAGATATTCTCTGTGGGCTTAATTAAAAACAAAACCAAAAAACCCTGTGGTAGAACAGATTCAACAGCCATCTATATTCTACCCTCCTAGCTACCTCCTTTCCAGACTTCAAAGCCTCACTCAATCATTCCTCATAAAAGCCATTCCATGTTTTCACTCTTCCCTGCTACCCTTCTCCTTTGTCTTCTGGCTTTACTGTTATCTCCTCTGAGACACAGGGCCAGTATCCAAGACATTATGCCCTGAACTGACTTAATGTTTCTTTCCTAACAAGACCTAAAGTTCAACTCACTGTTTTGACTGGTACCAATGACAAAGCTGATGGCTCAACAGAACTAGCTATTATGATCTTAGTCTCATTCCCAAATGCCTACAACTTAAACCTTGCCATGCTGTGCACAAGCTTCAGACAGCTCAACCTTTTACACACACGTTACTACTGTCTCATAAAACACTTCTATAGCCCTCCATCATTAGCTTTCCCTTTCCTCTCTATTATTCTGAAAAAAAAAGTATCAACAGTTAACAGTCAATTCAATTAAAAATGATCCAGAGAAAGAAGCAAGCACCAGGAAGTGGGGGGGATTCATATGGGACTCAACTGGTGCTTTTTCCTCTACTCTCAGATCTGACCAGTTATTCCTAACTTTTGTTTCCTGACTTTCAGCCAATCATTTACTGCAACAGAGAACTCCTTATTTTAACCTGCAACAATTTTGTCCAAAAATAGTAGCAGCAGTGTAATGAACAGGTGGTTGGTCACAAGAGAATGAGGTAATTAAAACAGAAGAAAAAAAAAACAAAAACAGAAAAAAATCTTCAGTTTCTTTGCAAGAGTAAAAGCAAAGAATTTCTAGAAACTTCCTTAAATTAAAACTCTCATGCATCCTCCAGCAAAGTTCTGATGCCCAACTCATTTCTGTGATTGCTTTTGGTCTATTAATAATTGACAACATAAAATACATATTTTCTTGTATTGCATCTTTTCCACAACTTAAAAGTAAACTCAGACTATTGAAGTCTGCTCAAGTAATCTGAATTTTTAACCAACGAAGTTGTTAGAACATCACATATAATATTTGCTAGTTAAAATTCCTCCAAAACTCAAACATTGACATAAGTATTCAATTAAACAGATGATCCCAGTTTACTTGTTCATCAATTTATTTTTTTTTTTAATGACTGCAAACAAGACTTCATAGGATAAGTCTTTTGAAAAGTTGTTCTCCAAGGTACAATTGAAACAGCAAGACAGTTTCCCCATGCTCAAATCTAAAGCAAAAATCAGTTTACCTTTCAGTTTAAGTTTATTATGAAATTCTCTATCAATTTCCTCCTTGTTGAATTGTGCATTTGCACTTTCAAAGTCAAAGTCCTTCTCAAACTTCATTGGACCATCCCTCCTAATACCAAATCTTCCTCGGCCCCCTCTGTGACCGCCACGGCCTCTCCGTGCTGAAGGTCCACCTGGAACTAAAAGGAGGGATGTTCCATTTGTTTTTGTTTAGTGGATTTTTTTTCCTTTCATGGGGGTGGTTGCTTTTCTGGGTGGTTTCTAGTGGCTATCCACCAGAAACAACTATGTGATAGCATTCTGAATACATGAATTCTTTATTACCATAATCTGAACTGCAAGATTTCTGATTTTAGAAACAAAGACCTAGCACTTTGCAAGCTATACACATTGTGTTGTATTTTAGCAGACTTGAAAAAAACTTTATGAAGTCTGAAAACAATGATAGCTATTTCTCAAAACAAGATTTACCAATTTGTCGTTTGCTTTCATTTCTGAGTTCATTTTCTGATCTTGAAACCTTGTGTGCTTCAGCTAAAGTTGGAAATAAAAACATGATTTGTTTATCCAATTAAGTATTTTTCACCATACTTTTGTACATAGTTCAGATTTCAAAACAATTCAAACCTATAAAATGAAACAAGTTTAACTCATAAAAGAAAAAAAAAAAAATTTAGACTATACACTTCACTTTAAAAGGAAACACATAATCCAGGTCTCTGCTGATCAGTCTACCAATAGGGGACAGCAGGAAAATTCCTCCAAGTAATCCTTAGAAAGGGCACTTCATTTGTGTATGGAAGAAAATATGCCATTTGAAAGTTATCCAAAGCTACCTCGTCTGTGTTCTTGATTCTCTAAGGATTTTTGGCTAGCAGACACCAAAGGTCTGGTTGGTACAGGACTCCTCCTCCCAACTGGTGCTTGAGCAGGCAAGTGGGCTGAAGCTGTTTGTACTGCTTGCTCCATGGTGGGGCTCCTTCTCAAATGATCTATCTGAGGGCTTGAACGACCTGAGAAACAGACAAAACAAAACCAAAACCCAAAGTTATTTCTCATCTACAAACTGGAGTTACTGGTCTCAACCAATCTAGACTGACAGGTTTATCTGCCTTACCAGTTAAGACAGCTGTGTCCAAAGAAGAAATAAATATTTCTGCACCCTCAGATCCACTAATCCAGAATGAAGGATATTTAGCAATTTCCCTTCCCCCAGTCTAAAAGAAAAAAATGGGTAGGATGATTAATCCCTACCAACCCATCCATGATGTGCATTTAGCTGTGGAATGAAACTTTTGATCTCTTTCCACCTCCCTGGAAAGCCAAGTGGAAAGTGACTGCTCCCAAAGGCAGAGATAGAGTTGTGATCCTGAAATTTCACTGGATCTAGCACACTCCATTGTATGATCACCACAAACAGATGAGCAGTGAGGGCTAGTGCCAGGCATGTCGCAGATGAAGGAGCTATGAAAGCTTCCCCACAAAGTGCTGTTCACAGATTTCAATTTGCAGCATGAGCCAATGGAATGGAGACAATTGATTCAGCCAGACAAGTTTATGACACCATCTACTAGAATAAGACTTAAGTTTCACTAAGTCAAAGAAAAGAATAATGTCATATCCCATTAAAAAGCAAACTAAAACTACAAAAAAGGAAATAAAAAAAGGTCCCTAAAATCAACCATGCAATCTACAAAGATGACATTTTTAAAATCAAAGACACAGAAGCTTGCTGGTGCCCACAGGAAATCTGGTGGCAAAATGTGTGTTAATCTGGAGTATATCACACACATTAAGCCAATCAATCATACAGGTTTTTCATTTACAGAAACCCAAGCTACTCTTTCAACAGAGAAACAGTAAATGCTTAGTATACTTTCCTCACTGCCTTCAATTAATGCAACTAAGTAGAATCTATTTTTGGTAATCCACTCTGCTAATCCTAGAAAACAATTAGAATAGGTGATGAATCTCAACTAGAATTTAGGAAAAAAAGTTTGCTGTAAGTAAAATGTTTTGCCTTTTAACATGACTGCAAAATAGTAGTCATGCTATTAAAATAAAATTTAAAGTAGCGCCAGGTAGCATTAGGGATGTATCTTAGCACACACTTCTACTTGCAGCAATGAGGAGTGAAAGAGTAGGAAATAATGACTTTTGGATTTTGAAGGAACAATCTTAACATGTTTGCATGAAAAGAGAGGGTAAAGGTGCTTAACATTTAATTTCTTTTTTCTTTGCCACTCTAAGCACCAAGAATTTCTTTTGCTTTCTTTTTCCAGTATTATAAACTACTCATACAGTTTATTAGTAAGCTGACTTAACCGTTATGTCACTACCTCTACAATCAGGCCTGCTGTTGATATTACATCTGTAAGTATACATGAACCAAAAAAGTAGTGTTAGGAGTAAAGATTTAAAAATTGTAGGCTGAAAGACTTCACAATTCAATCAGCATGAGGTATCTTGAGTTTTGTGATGCTATCAATAAGACTAGACACTCAATTTACATATGCACCTACTTGCTAACATTACACAGCTGAAGCAAGACCTGCTTCTCCATATGGATGCTTAAGGGTAACAACAGACATGTTGCTAACCCTTACCCATACAGCACGCCAAGACGTAGGAAAACACATTCAACAGCAAGCAGAAAGCCTCTCACCACTGCTTTCTGGCTTCAATACCAAGTGTTTCCATGACAGAATTTAGCTCTTTGGTTAGCTTTTCTGGCAACCACCTAAGTCATCACGGCACAACTGGTCAAAAACCTAAGTTATCCAAAAAGATTTACCTTGAGACATCTGTGTTTTTAGTGATCTTGCATCTGTGGTAAATGCAGAACCAACTGCAGTGCTTTGGGACATGCTAGCACTGGCTGAAGAGTCTGTTCCAAAAGATGTTAAAGAACCTCCTGCTTTGAAAGAAATGATGTTATTATAAAACCTGGTTCAGACTTTTTTCTGTATTTTTTAAAAAGCAGCACTAAATGATTAGTAAAGCTGTATTAGGCAGTTATTCTAAAATACATGTCTGCCATTCCCATACACTTTAAGTTTAATGTATGTAGTTGCAGTAAGTTGGTAAGACTGTACTATCTCAAATTTTTTTCTAAAAGAAATAAAAGAACACTGCTAGTTTTAGAATCACAAGTACTAACATAGCATAGTCATGAGAGCATCTTGCAGATTAATAAATGTTACTGGTATAGATTTCCACTCCATATCTTTTAAACAAAAATATGACTGTCACATCTTATTTGATATCAGGTTATGGCCAATTCTACAGTCTTCCCTTCACATGGCTACCATTTCCAGTACCAGGGCTAATACTGATGCCATAGCAGTTAGAAGAATGCAAGTTCCCACAGGAAAAACTAAAAGGTAGAATAAAACAACTTTAAGAGAAGAATGAAAGTTGGTTGGTGAGTCTCAGAACGCATCATCTGCAGTCTAAAGCAACCAACCCATGCAGCTCACAAAACACTCCAAGTGTGTACTTCATGACAAGCACACATCTCACAAATAGCTGGAGTACTCTGCTGGCATAAGGACTGTGGAATAATCCAGACCCTTGGTTAAGGCACACCCCACCTGGTCAACCTGGAATACTAGGTGTCATCAGCAGAGCCAGGGGGCTTTTGTGGAGAAGCTGTCTCCACCACTTGTAATACATGATGAATGTCATGAATATATACAAAACACAATGAATTAATGAGTAAAGGAACCCTTCCCCACTTCTCCCTCTGAGATAGTCTGTTTAGTTCTCAATAGTAATTGCTTTGATTGGAGCTGCAAAGACTATGAAGAACTCTCTACCTCGGGGCTAAACTGTGGGACTGATACAGACTGAAGACAGATATGCCCTTAGGTTAAGACACTGATGGAATTATAAGCACCGATTACTGTCTATGCACACACATGCAGCCTCACTTACAGGGAAACACCAAATAGCAAAACCAACATACCAACTCCAACAGCGCCGAACTGCTGCCCCACCAGCGGGCTTGGGCTAAACTGACTGTACGCAGGCATTCTGCCAAAAGGACCATAGGACCCCACAGACTGGAATGAAGATGCTGTTGAAGATCCTAGTGAAGACTAAAGACAGAACATACTTGCAGAAACTCATGTTTACATGAAACACAAGAAATAGTACTGCAAGGCAAGAAAGGTAGAATTAGTTAAATTTATCCTAACACCACCACTGTGGCTAATACTTATGCAAGACCTTAACACACAAAGTTGCTTCTTTTGACATCAAGAATTTAACTGCTTTAACACAGAAACAAAGACAGTACAAAAATAATGAATTACACCCAGTACTCCGCATGAAAACTCAAAACTGACAACAGTTAGCAGAAAACTTTTTCACAAGTATGTACACAGTTTAGAAAGTACTTTCACCCTTTGAATATGACAACTTGTAAAAACAGCGCCATAAAATTTTGCAACCTTCTCCCTAGAATCTCAGATACCAGACTCTTCTGTCAACAAACACATAAGCTTTTGTTGGCAAACTTGGAAGACAGCATCTTAGATTTTCCCTAAGTTTCAAAACCCACACCGACAATCAAAGACCCAAACATGCTGGAGGAGGGTGGGGTTATTACTATTATTTGGGTTATCAGTAATGCAGTTTCACAGCTCTCAACTACCACAGACAGAAGGAGCTGCACCAAATCTAGCAAAAGAACTCTGAGGATTGTAAGGGTATGCTGTGAAGTGTCAAGAATTTTATCTTATGGAATAATTACACACTAGAAATGTAAACACTTAAATGAAATTGTCAAGTGCCATTTGAACCAAGAAATTCCATCTTTCTCTCAGGGATGATTTTAAGATACCCATTAAGCACAACCAACAAGCCAAAAGATTTCAGAGATCAATCTCTGTCAGTCCATTTACTACTAAATAACCAATTAATTAACCCTGAAGACTTCAAATTTGGTTTTATTTTCAAAAGGGAATGCTGGTTACTAAAGGGAAAACAATTGCCTTTTAGTATGAAACCTTTTTAAAAACACATCAATAGATGAAACACCTTTCAGGTCACAATCAGCAAGAAAAGTTGAACATGATCCTGGGAACTACCGCCCTGTCAGCCTCACCTCTGTGTGGGAAGATCATGGAGCAGATCCTCCTAGAAGAAGTGCTAAGGCACATGGAGGACAGGAAGGTAATTCAGGAGAGTCAGCATGGCTTTACTAGGGGCAAGTCCTGCCTGACCAATCTGGTGGCTTTCTATAATGAAGCAACTGCACTGGTGGACAAGGGAAGAGCTGTGGACGTCATCTATCTTGACTTTGCTAAGGCCTTTCACACCGTCCCCCACAGCATCCTCCTTTCTAAGCTGGGGAGATATGGGTTCAATGGGGACTGTTCAGTGGATAAGACACTGGCTGGATGGTCACACCCGGAGAGCAGTGGTCAATGGCTGGACATCTAGCTGGACAAAAGTGACCAGTGGTGTCCCTCGAGGGTCTGTACTGGGACCAGTGTTGTTTAACAGCTTCATCAATGGCATAGACAGTGGCACCGAGTGCACCATCAGCTGGTTTGCTGATGATACTGAGCTGGGAG
>NW_008587271.1:0-14097 GCF_000691845.1 Merops nubicus | reverse complement strand
AAAAAAATAGGAACTAAAATCCCAAGACTTTTGATCAATACTGTGCATGTCCTGATATTTATATAGAAATAGCCAAAATTAAACATTGGTTTACATTCATAACATGACCTCATTTGTTTATCTGTAGTTTATGTTAAACTTTAAACTTAGTCTGGAAGACACTTTATTCAACAGGATATATTATCTTTGCTCTTATAAGTTATGATGTCATCACTTGGTGAAATCTAGTAGTAAGGGCAAGACATTTTCTAGTTGATGTAAATATCTCATATACTGAGAAGCTTTGTTTGTAGCTTGATTTAACTTCAATGGAAACTCTTCCAAGTTATCTTTGCTGTGGTGTTATTTTCAACCAATTCATTTTACTTTATTAATAAGTATATTTTGCCAAATAAAGTTGGAGTTTAGAAGTAGCTTTACTGTCCTGTAGTCTCAGTGCTTTTCAACTGAGGAAGAGACCTTTAGCAGTGTCCTGAAGTTTTCACAGGTCTATATGTTACTTTGCTGTTCAGGCCTTGGTTTTGATCTTACTTTATGGGAAAATACTGTGTCTTTCCTGAGAAAGCATACCATTAGTTACTGGGTTCACAGGTTAAAAATCTGAAACAGACTCTGTGTGGCTTGAGTAGCAATCAGGAGGTCAAATTTAAAGGCATTCCATGATAATGTGCCAAAGAGATTAAAATAGTACAGGTTTTGCAAAATGGCAATGATTTTCCAGCAGAGAGAGGTTCAAATAATTCTCCTGAGTTCAGTATTTGTAAACTGAAGAGTTCCATACTTTTAAAGCAGGATTTTATTATTCAAACGTCTGTACAAAATGTGCTACATGCACAAACTCAGGGAGTTATTTATGGAACCTTAGTTTCACAGAAATTGTGATCCTTACATTGTATTTCACTTAATAAGTATTTTGCCTTTGCCAGTGGATCCTCCAAGTGCTTTAGTGGAAGCTGACCACTAACTAATCAGGAAGAGGGGAAGGCATGAGCGCATGGCTCGAAATGGATGCTCTGGCTTTCAAAACCCTGTTAGGAAACAGTCCACAGAGACTTTCTAAACTATGTGGTAGTTCACAAACACTTGTCTTGAAGAATATGTCTGACACAAATATTTTCTTATTTGCAAATCACTTTAGATAGCATTTGAATATTACAGAGAATTCTTTATTTGAAATAAAGAAACAAGTAGATTGTAGTGAACCTCAATTAATTCCTAATGCTATTATAAGTATATGTAACAGCCCTGCTGTATATAAAATTGTTCCATGCCTTGAAATAACTTGTGACAGGCAGTTAAGGATACTAGATTAAATGTACATCTAATCTTACCAGGCTGAGGTTGCTTAATCTGTATGTTAGGTTAATTCTTTTGTGTTTTATTTATAAGCACATCCAGGTTAAAAGGCTATTCTAGTTTATCTCTCAGTTCTGCTCAGTTTTTTGTTAGTTGATTTGTCTGGGTAGGTTTTAAATCTGGTAAAGGGAGAAACTTAACTGTTCTCTTGACAGCATTCTGCAGTCTGATACCTTACACAACTGCTGATAACTTATGGAAGTGTATTCTACTGGCATAATGGTTTATAATCATTAACTGTTGTTCTTCTTTCTTTTTAATGTTAGGACATCTGGCATGGCTTGTCTATTTTGTGGGTAGTTTTGTGAAAGGATGATTAACATACACTGGTACTAATAAACATGATGCCGTGGATGGAGAATTGTGCTGCTGGTAAGTACTGCTTGCTTTGAATTCTTTATTTTGATTTTTTTTTTTTTTAATGATGTTCAGTATTAGCAGATATTTTCATTTTAAATATCTCAATTTTTATCTAGTTCTTGGGTGATGTGTGCTCAGGGACTATACTGACTTTTTGTGGGTTGAGACCATTCCACTGGCTTTGTTCTTTCCTGAGTCATCATCCCAAGCAGTGAAGGAGTCATTAAGGCTACTATGCCAAAACTAGGTTTCAGAGGAAAGGAAGAAGATAGGCAAATGTACACAAGTGTTACTTTTAATAGTTGTGAGTTAGAGCTATTACTTTCAGCACCGTTTCTTTTGCGTTAATTATTGTGGGTGAAGAAGTGCAGAGGAAGTGCTAGTCAGCTGTTGAAAATTTAGACTTATTTTTAGACTAAAACTGGGAATAAAAAAGAAGGCTCTTGATTTAAAAATGTGCATGCTAGAGTCCTTTTTCTGCAAGTTTTAGGGTAAGCAATGAGCTAGAGGTTATTGTGAATCACATGTATTCCTTGTAGCAGACACAAAGTATGTGGCAAACACTTCCTTGTGTACACCCACAAGTGGGTTAAAAAAGGCGTGTGTAATTGATCCTGTTACTTACATCCACTGTCTTGCACATTAAAAAGGGCATACAACATAGGACTGGATGCAAAGCTTCACAGTATCTCACTTGTTTCTTGCCTTCCTAATCTACCCTGGGGCTCTGTGATGTTAGCAATCTTCCACTGTTCTTAAGAGGTTTTAATATACAGGCTTACAGACGAAGTAGCTACTAACTTCTAATCCAGTGACTATACGTGTCAGCATTGGCAAAAGGTGACAATAAGTTTTTGAATCACTAAGGAATTAGGGTTTCAAGTAGACAGCAGAAGAACACAAGGAATTAAAGTAGTATTCTTTAAAAAAAAGTGTTAAATTTTCTTTCTTTCTTGTAAGGGGCCTACAGGAAAGCTGGGGAGGGACTTTTTAGGCTATTGGGTAAAGACAGGACTAGGGGGAATGGGGCAAAGCTGGAAGTGGGCAGATTCAGGCTGGACATGAGGAAGAAGTTCTTTACCATGAGAGTGGTGAGACCCTGGAACGGGTTGCCCAGGGAGGTGGTTGAGGCCCCATCCCTGGGGGTCTTTAAGGCCAGGCTGGATGAGGCTCTAGACAGCCTGATCTAGTGGGAGGTGTCCCTGCTCATGGCAGAGGGGTTGGAACTGGGTGATCGTTGTGGTCCTTTCCAGCCCTGACAGATTCTGATCTGTTTTAGCAGAGGACTTTAGAGCCCTATTGGCTCAATGGTTGGACTTGATGATCTTGGAGGTCTCTTCCAACCTAAATGATTCTATGATTCTTAGCTGATATAGTTTGAAAATGACTCTTTGAGGAAGCTCCTAGTAATATGGAGATACATATCAAGTAAGGATTTAGGTCAGAAAATACATGTTTGTTCAGGTGTTTTAGGAGAGGCTGAAGTGGGAAGAAGCAAGGCAAACAATGCATTATACAATGCATAAACAATGCATATGTGAACGTATTTCTGAGTACAATAATTTCAGTTCCCAGGGGACTTAAATAGCTCTTATCTTGCACTTGTAGTTTGAGATCCATGCTTCTCAAATTTCTTTCTTCATGGAACTGATGCCCTAAGAAAGAAAAAAAACAGTCTACAAATTCACCATAGTATAACATATGTATCTGAGAAAATTTCAAGTGACAAACTAATTAGAAAAGCACTATGGTGATGTTAATGTTTAGTAGTGGTCAGTTAGTGTAATTAACACCCAAACAAGCTGTGTTCCTAAAGAAATTAACTGTCACAATACCACTTAATTTAAGAATTCTTCCTGAAAATGCTTTTTTTTCTGCCATTAAGCGTTTTTCAGCTGATATCTTTGATGGATGCCCAGTTACCACAGTCAAGTAATGAAAAAGTAGAACTGGCAATTCTGTGGTTCTTGCATCAGTTCTATAAAATATATGTGGAAGAACAGTTTCAGCAGGCCTCAAAGGTAGATATTTGCTGTAAACCACAACATTTGATAGAAAAAAGAAGCCTGTGCAAAAATTGACCTGCCAATATATAAAAACTCTTGAGGTTAGGTGCTGGCTGGTGGCATGGATGGGTGGATGGATGGATGGAATGATGGATGGATGGATGGATGGATGGATGGATGGCTGTAGAGATAACTTAGGAATGTGGTGTTCATCTGAGTGGGCTTCCTACCATGTGTGTGTTTGAGTTTTGGTGTGAAAGGAGTTAATATTTTAAGAGCTATGTTCATTAAACAATTTTCGGTTACTTTGCATTTCAATTTTTTATTTCAAACATTTAGCTGGGTTCTGCTATATTGTGTTATATTTCACAGCTGGGTACACAAGATTTATTCTTTTAATAGTTCTGTTCTTTTGACAGTTACTCATTTATGTGGTTTCCACTGTATTTCTCACATTACTTGGCTTTTCTGCATTTTGAATAGGGGAAAGGGAAGAGTAAGATGCATTTTTTTAAGAAGCAGCAGTTAATTCACCTTAACTGTAGGGGACAGTCATAATATAGATGTTATAAAGAGAATGTCAGTAAGATGAGATCAATTGATCTTGAGAAAGACTGAAAGAATTCTGTTGGAGCCCCAAGCAAATCTTTAGCAAGAATTGTGACAGTGACTGAGATTTGGTTTTACTTGCGTAGCACTCTATCCTTGCTTTCTGGTGAACGGTCCCAATCTCAAGAATTCTTTTATCCCTTCAGGTTTGTACTGGACTTCAACATTATTGAATAATTTCTCGCTTAATATTAAAAATAAAGTTTTACACTATATACTGAATTACTTTTTCATGAAAGCAATGTGTTCAATTGTCAAAGCAGATTTGTTATTTTTAAGTGTGGTGCACTGCTCCAAAGCTAAATAACAGAAGGTACACAGTAAAAATCTACTCATGCTCCTGGTATTTTCATTAGTGTAACTCCTGCTGATGGCAGTTCACAGGCAACATGGCTGTAAAGTAGTTGTTCTGATCTGTCATTTCCTGGATTATTTTTTGTTTGTATCCGATTTGGGGGTTTTGATTTCACCTTATATTGTGACTGATTGAGGTGTCACCGCATGGAGAAGCCCTATCAAAGTATGATACAACAGATTGTTAGAGGAGATTATATACCTAAGCTTTTTATATCCATCCTTACAGAAAGCTAGCAGAAGTGTTTGTGTGTGGGTGAAGTAGCGGGCAAAAAACTGAAGTGCGTTATTATCTTAATCACCTGGAGCTTTGGTGTTGGTAGGAAAAAAAAAAGTGAAACTTGAGCATTTGCCAGCCACACCAGAATTCAATACATACAAATTTATCCAGCTCAGCAGTGTGTTTCGAGTAACTGTAAGACTGCCTCTGCTATTGCATTGTGTGGGGAAGGTTAAATAGCTATTTTTTGAGTAAAATGTTGGCTAATGTTTCCATTTGATTTACTGAAGGGTTTTGAACAGAAAGGTAACTTTTACGGAAGGGATGTGGGGAAGAACTGTAGGATGAGTTTAAGAAAACAGTTCTGTATTGTTTTGTTCTATTGTTTCGTTTTTCCCCTCCCCCCGATTAGTGGACAGGAATTGCAGGGGTGATATGTCACATTCTGTGTGCTGCCTTCGATTATGGCACGTGTCGTGTACGTAACCAGGCTGGGGAAGTGGGACTTGCGAAAGGCTTTCATGATGCCTAACACTTCAAGGAGTGTTGCAAAATTCTAGCCCCAGTCTAGTAACTCCATAGTTCATTGCAAATGCATTTTCCAAGTGTGCTTTTTTTTATGGTTTCATTACGTTACCTATCCGTATAATTTAAGCCACAGTCAAATTGCACTTTCTCTTTTGTTTTGTTTTAATAGGCCTGATAAAACAGCTTCTCATTTACATTGATAGAATCCTGTGGTCCATATCACATTATTTTACCAGGCCTTATAACAAAAGCTGTGTGTAAAGGCACCTAAGCTGCCAGTTTTGGTGTTCTTTAAATTTTTAATAAAACAAAATTAGATGCTTGTGTTTTTTTTACAGTTAAGAGAAAGGCAGAAGGCAGTGCTTGTATGGTTCTTGTGTTTCATCCTGCTGTAGCAGCGATTATAGCAGCAGATGGCATTCTACCCTCACAGTTGTAAATCCTCTGGTAGTGTGTCTTGCTGGCAGCTATCTACAAATATGCAATAAAAAGGCTCACGCTTGGGAGCAGAAAAATCAGACATATATCAAATGACTAAGTTAATACACATTTATATAAATATTCAGGACTGCTTGAATTGTTTTATTTACAGAATGTATAACGGAAATTCTGAATGCTTCAGCCATATCGAAGTAATTTTTGAGACTATTTCTCTATTTCATTGTATGCTTGCATACAGAAAAACAGACAATGGCTAGAGAAGGCTGAATGGTCTAATGAAATCTTAGAACAAGTCTACTCTAGAAATGTTTTTTTTTGTTAATTAACTCATATTCTTAAGCATGTGTATATAATAAAAGCACACTCATTATGGAAAAAGAAAATTGTTTAGGTAAATTAATGCATTCTTATTAAACAGTCTACCGGGGCTTGCTGTCTAAGCAAGAACAGCAAAACCTTGGAGATCTCTTCCATGATACTGTAATATAATTTTAGTACATTTCCAATACAAAAATAATACATCAACACACTGTCTTTTGGTTCAGATAGACCTTTGAATGAATCTGTGTATTATATTTGTGTCGAATACTAGAGTGGATTCTCTGGCACACTACAGCACTATTAATATCTATTTGTCTATCAATACGTGTTTTGTTTTAATGCTGCTATTACTTAGCCTTCACAGAGTAATCTTTTTGTGGCATATTGCTAATTTGGATGCTAACAGGGGAGTTAGAGAATAAGTGGCTGGAAATACACTGGGTTGTGCTTTACTGAAATTGTAGGCTCAGCTTCTATCTGTGGTTGCTGTAGCGTTACGGTAGCGTGCCATTGTTAGCCACTGCTGTATGCAGGGTAATATTGCACTGAAATCTGATTCCTGACATCAAACACTTGTTATTTGACAAAATGTTGCTGTTTGGAATGAGTTTTTTCCTTTGCGATGTTCTTAACCTATCAACAACCTTATTTATATTTGCAAGTGATGCTAAATGGAAGGGAAATGATCATAAAGGAGAGGATTTGAATTCAGAATGATCTTCATAAGCTGGAGAAGTAATCTGAAAGTTTAAAATGCTGGTGAAACACCATGCTTAGGAATGAAAATTCCTTCTTAAAATTACAACTGGGAAATCTCTGACCAGGCAGCATTACTTCAGAAAATGCTATGCAGTGGAAGCAGGGGGGACGGTATCTGTTGGTTTTGCATACAAGCAAAGTACAACTTTGTGGCCTAATATTGCCAGATGCTGGTATTTCTTATTCAATTCTGAATATGTGGTGCTGATTGGGATCCAGCTGGAGTAATGTGTCCACTTTTGGGCACCGCACTTTTGAGAAGACTGTAGACAAATGGGCGAGTATGACAACATAAATAAGGTGCAAAGACAGGCTGTTATTCCCTTAATTTGTGGCAAGGAAGACTAAAGGAAAGCTTTTTAACTACACCAGTAACAGAGTACTGGTGCATGCTGCCCAGGATGCTACAGGGACTTTTGAGTTGCATCCAGGTCCACTTAATTCATTCTTCCTTAAAGTACAGAACGAACCAGAAGTCCTGCTGCTCTAATCTCATGCTTCATAATAAGACTGTTATAAATGGTCATGGTTGTTTGCTATGGCTGAGCCAGTGAAAAACATGCTTAATGGTGAGATGAGCCCTCTGGTTTGTATTTGGTGTCATGTCAATCAACCACCAATAAGGAATTTGTATGTTATTTCAGGATTTTATTTTAGCTTGGCACATTTCAAGTAACTCATTACAGTTGCTGTAAAAGGGAAAAGAATATGAGTAGTCAGAGTGACAGGAATTAGTGTCTTTGAAAATGGAGAGTTGGCAGAGGAGACTGACTCCTTTTCCTGCTCAGAAAAGGAATTCACTCCTTTATCCATACTAAGGAAGATCTTTTCTCAGTTATCTGGCCACAGGTGGGACTTCCTCTGGGTAGCCTGCAGTTTACAGAGAATGTCTATCTGGTGACATCTCTGCTAAGTTGCCTGTATGGTGAGTGCAAAAAAATAAGCTGGAGGTGCTGAGAATGTATTTTAGCTGTGTTTTTTATTATGGGCTATAATGAGCACAATTGTCACTTGATGAGCAGGTGCTTCACGAGTTACAACAAGTTCTTACCTTGCTGAGGCAGGGAGACCAGATCTGCAGGGCTGCTCCTAGTGCTCAAATCCTGCTTGTCTTGGTGCAGAGTGTATGGCAGAGTATATTTGTTAACACAGAGAATATAATTCAGCATTTTTGGACTTGGGACACAAATTTAGACTAAAGGATACAAAGGCAAGACTTGTTAGCCAAGACTTTTTCCTGCTTCCAGACACATCAGAAATTTGTCCTTAGGGACAAACAAAAGGAACAAGAGGGGTTTGTAGCCTTCCCTGGAATGGTTCAAATTACATCTACTCCAAAATGCCCTGGGGAGAGGCTGGATCAGCAGCTGATGGCATAGGTGGGCATATTTGGCTCTCCAACTGTCTCTAATTGGTGGTGAGACATTGCCAAGAGTAAATCAAACTGTAACTTGCTGGGTAAGTTTTGCTGATGAATCTATCATAGGAAATTTTACTTAGCTAAGTTGATTACACATATTACTGAAGTTAACTCAGAATTCTATCTGTAATAAGTTTAACACTAAGGCATCTTCATAATCTGCAGTACTGACACTTGTAACAGTGTTCAGTTTTTTGTTATCTACACAACTTACAGTGATTTTATAAAAAAGATGGACTTAACTGAAGACTTTTCTCTTGAGGTACAATTAAGAGTTATTCCAATGGTGTAATCTTGAAAAAAGTATGCATACAGAAATAAAGTTCTTTTTACTGCTAGTTCCTTTACATCTTAAGTTTTTCAGGGAAATGCTTTTAGTTGTTACATATTTTGTGATTGAAAATACAAGTATTTAGTGGACAATTACAATGGCTTTATACTGTGAGAAAGGAATTGCATAAAAAGTATTAATGCGGTTAATAAGCGTTAAGTAGGGTCTAGAATTAGGGTATCATGTCACTTATTTATACTCCAGTTTTTTTGTGGCATCCTAACTGAGATTAAGGATTTGATCTTTATTTTGCACTTGTCATGTGTACCCTCTACAGCATGTGGTGCTCTTGGACTAGTTCACTCTTACTGTGCCTGGAGCACAAAGGTCAAAGCTGAAACTGGTTCACAGATTAGGCAAGGAGAGAGTGGTGAAAAAGAAGGCAGTGATAGCAAGTGTTTGAGACTGAGCTAATCTCTTCAGCAGAGCCTTATTATGCATTATGTCTGCAGTTCTGCTGTCAGCTTCTATAAGCAGAGCAATTTTTAAGACGTCCCACCCCTAATCTTAAGCAGAATAATTACACTTGCAAAATTGGTGTTTGTTTTGTATATTAAAAAAATTTATGGATAAAATGCATTTATGTAAAACTCTTTGGGTCTGCTGTGAAGCGATTGATGGTTGCCTGTTCTGCTCTTTTTAAGCAAACAGTAGCCCTGAGTGTGTTTGGAGAAGTCTGGAGGTAATTTTTAAGTAGTAGCACGTGGCTCTAGTTTGAGGGATACCTCTAGAAGTGAAGGTCACTGGCACAAGGGTGTTCCAGGAAGCCTCACGTTTCTTCTGTCCCAGCCTGAAATAAAAGCAATAGGGACCCAAGGTAGAAAGGCAGGAGTTAGAATTCTGACTCCTCTGTTTCTGGGAAACAATCACACGAGCAAACAATGAGATGAACTCTCACCTTCCATAGGTGCATCAGTTGAGTAATCTGGGAAATCTGGTCTGGTTTTCGATCTAGGGCAGGTAAGAGTGAAGAAGGAAATTGGAGTATGGATTTCATAAAGAGCCTTTAAAAATACAGGTTGAAGCATGATTATAAAAGGGGGGAGGGGTTTGTTACAGCATCCTGCACATATGTTATTTGCTTATGTGGTCAACATAAAGAATTTACTGTATTAACATTTAGGATTAAATCTATGTGTTTTTAAAGCCTTTACATGATATGACATATGACGTAGATCCTGCATTAAACCATTCAGATAATTTTTTTATCATAGAATTTAGACTACAGTGTGTTTAGAGGGGAGGAAAAAATATAATTTCGTTGCTGTATGTTGTTTGCAGTAGCTGAAAGCAAAAACCGCATGTAATGGGGTATCGTATAACCACTGAGCACAGGCTCGGCTTCTAATGTGGGATCAGTATTCTGTGTTCTGTTGACTTATGGGGTTTTTAGATTTCTTCAGTATATGTATATTTCTTTGATTACATTGCCTGCAGACACAGAAGCATGACCTAACAGGAGAAAAAAAAAAAAAAAAAAGGAAAAAAAAGAAAGGAAAAAACAGCCAACCCATAGTTATGCAGAATGTGACTAGTCGTCACCCTGCAGAGATCTGCAGCAGTTTAGTGGGGATCTTTGCAAGTGAAGGTGTTGATCTGTGTGTGTGAAAAGATTCTGGGTCCTGGCATCTTCATGATTAATGATATCTTAACCCTTATGAATTATTATCCTTTTCTGAGCTATAAAATACATATACTGTTTTATTTCATTACAGGGTGGTGAAGATCACAGCACTGACAGGTGCTGGAAATTAGCAGGCAGTTTGGAAATTGTTCTGTGCACTAGAAATTAGATCTCATTTTAATTCAGCTTTTCCAAACTAGTAAATGAGGTTAATGCCATACATATTCAGCTGATATGGATGAAGAAATTGATATAAAGTAGATCAACATAGCTACAGGGCTACTTTAATTTATAGGTAAAGAGGCAGTGATAAATGAAAGTAATGTAGTAGTGGTCACTAAACTCCTCAGCCATCAGGGATTCAATAGTGTTAGCAGCTCATTAGAGGCATTGTTGGGGTACATCAAATAGAAATTTGAAAAGAAATAGCCAACTAACCCTTAATTATCAAAACACAGAAAATACTAATTATGCCTTAATTAGCTTTTCTTCTAATGTACTGAAATTGTTACTTTTTTTGTAGCACAAATGGATAGTTATATCAACAATAAATAGGTTGTTTTAATAACTTTCTTTTACCTCTGGGAAAACCACGCTCCAATTTTTAATATGCAATAATGCTTCTCTCTAGCCTGTAGGAGATGAAAATTATTAAGTAGCTTTATTTTTTGAAGATTTTACAGCAGCTTTGGGAAGAATTATTTCACCATGCATCAATTATTTTTAATTGAACTGAATATTTTTCAGTTTGCATGAAATGCCTCTTATTTAAGTTCAACATTTGGAGTTTAAGGAAGCATCATAGTGAGAATTGGGTACAACTTCTTTGTATGGCATGTTTGAAGAAGAATAAAGAACGTTTGTTTCAGAAGAAAAATACTGTCACTGGTATTAGTCATTTCACTGGGCCAAATCTTATTTTTACACTGTTTTATAGCTACCACACTCTTCCCATCCAATCTCCTTGCAGTTTATACAGGAAAAGAAAGTAGGGATTGACTTCAGTGGAGCTTGGCTCCATCTGGTACTGATGAAAAGCCTCATCAAAATTGTTTTCCTTTTGAGTCAGCATGTAGGCTTCCCTCTCTGGTCATACGTGCAGGAAAGGAACGTCACAGGCAGAAATGGGTTTGTTTTATCAGACACAACAGGTATGTGTTTTTTCCACACAAGCAGTGGAAGGAAAACACTGCAGTGCTGGTCGTAAAAGCCTCTAAATTCATGTGACAGTCTGTGCTGTGTTAAATAGAGTATCATTGCTAGTACAGAAATCAAAATTAAAATAAATATATGTTATCATGGTGAGTGATCTCAGTATTGCAAGATTTTTCTGAATCTGTAGAACTGATACAAACATACTAACAAATCTTATAAATGACTTTTGTGTAAGCTTTTCCTTCTGAACATTTTTAGCTTTAAAATAGAGCAAGTAAGATGTTATGCTTACCTCTAGAACTTAGAGGTTGTAAGGTGCCTGCTTAAATTTCAAAGAGATCTCAAGCATTTTACAAACACTCAGCATTCAGTATGTTCAAAATGCTGGAAAAGAGAAGACTGAAATGGAGAAACTGGTTGTTGAGTTACTTTATTTCTCTCCTCTTTGAGACTGACTTCTCAACTGACTTAAAATCTCCTGCAAGTTTAGGAGCTAGAGATTTACACAAATAAGTGTTACTCAGGCAGATCTCCTTTCATGTTTTCTGTCATAAGTCCTGTCCTGCCATGAGCAGAAAGAACTTTAAGCAAGTATTGATGAACTAATATTTGAGCTTACTTAATTCCCTAGAGATTGGACGAGCTAAGTCAATTGTGCTGTTGCTTATTCAAATTTATAGTTGTATTTAATTATGGATTGTAGCTTGCAATGACAACCGTCTTGCTAAATGTGAAAAATAATTGGATTTCCTTTAAAGAAATCTAATACTTTGAAGGATTCTTTGGGCACCTAGTGCAGATTTTTTAATTTTTCTGGTTTTAAATTAAAAAAAAAAAAAAAGGCAAACCAAAAATCAACCAAACCAAACCAAAACCAAACAACCAGCAAAGCAAAAACAAGTGAGCTAGATTCTGTGATATTTTAATTTTTGGGACTAGACAGCAGCTCTTACATATAATATCATGACATAATTTTAAATCACAATACAGTGTCCCTGTTCTTTGACTACGTTCAGAAATTTATATAATTTCTCCATTACTTGGAAGCTTTGTACAGCAAAGAACCTATCAGGACATAAAAACAAGCAGTCAGAACTTTGCAGTCATAAACATTGGTTTCCTCATCAGATTGAGTTGTAAAGTATTCTCCATTTCAAATACCCTTAATTCTGTTTCTTTTTTACTTGGTGGTTTTATGCAGGAATTGATCTATTTTTCTTCTGTACAGCACTTTCTCT
Organism: Merops nubicus; assembly: GCF_000691845.1. Lineage (NCBI taxonomy): Eukaryota > Metazoa > Chordata > Aves > Coraciiformes > Meropidae > Merops > Merops nubicus. Next base: position 1,375 of record NW_008587271.1, on the reverse strand, counting down.
TCTGCATTTGCTTGGGGACTTTTTGTTTTGCTTTGTCTTTTCCCAAATTTTACCTTATATGCTCTTAGTCTTCCTCCATTTTTTTGCAATGCTGTTTAAAATCTTTAAATCCTGAAAATATCTTTTTTGTTGTTGTTGTTGCAGTAAGTGCTATGTATTTGCTATTCAGTTCCCTACATCTTTACTTTTTTACCTTGTTATCTTTTGGCTCACCGCTCGTGACAACTAATACCTGCACGAATCTTTACACAGGTATTATTTAATCACATTTGCAATTAAAGCACTGGTTTAAGTGCTATGCTATTTTATTTTAGAATTTTATAACACAAATCAGGCAATCTGAAAAATAAATAATTAGCATAGTTCAGTTCTGCGCTTGGCTCTAACTGAGCTTTATTTTGTAGCTGCTAATAACGGCACATTATCATGTTCAGGCATTGCAATTATCATTGAAATGTGTATGTCCATTAACCGCAACATTAGGCTGAGGATATAATTACTGTCTAGAGCCAATATCTTTGAAGTTACGTCTATGATGCTATTAAGCTATAAGCAGTATTTGTAAGCTAATATTTAAACATTTCAGAATTGACAACATCATTTGCAGACTTAAAAACTAATCCTACTTCCACTCCAGATTATTGACTTCTTAAGTGTCTTGCAAATATATTATTGGATTATTTAGATGTGAGTATAATTTGTGATTTGAGAAAAGACTACTATTTTTCTAATAGCAAGTGCCCAGAACAATTTGAGCTGGTAGCAGGAGGAGAGAGAAGCTGTGGTAACAGCAAGATGTTGACAAAACAGTGGTATTGTATGTCACAAAATGCAGCAAACGTGATTGATTTTTCTTGTAGTAGGGTTCCATTTCTGACAATTCATGATAGCAATTGAACTAAAAAAAAAAAAAAAAAGTTGCATGCTAAGAAGAGAATAAGGAAAAGGCTTCTGTAATCATGTTACAATTATGTTTCAAAGAGGAGTGAGATTGAGTCTGTTGATTGATTCGCTTTCTGAAAATTTCTAGTATTTATGCTGACAGAAGAGCACGACATTTCCTGTGAAGTTAGGTGGATAGTTCTTTTGTAAAACTCGGCTAGGTCACTTGTAAGAAATTTCACACATGGAGATGTTTGGATCTAAAATTAAATGCCCTTATTTCATATTTTGATTTTATATGCAACATAGGCATGGTAGTAGTTACTTTTAAGTATTTGCATCAATTAATTTCCTGTTTTAGTCTCTTCATATTTAAGTGATATCCATTGGTTTGTTTAATTTGCTTACCTGTCTCAAATTGAGATTTATGGAATGCTGATTGGATGAATAAATGTTGGAGAGAATCAGTTGACGTACGGAAACAGACTCTATA
>NW_008587270.1:0-3284 GCF_000691845.1 Merops nubicus | reverse complement strand
ATATATATTATATAATATATATATATTATACATCTGAAATGCAAATGTGTTATGACTTTTCATTTTCCAAAAGTGTAAGCATTTTACTGCTTGCATCAGTCACAGTTTCTCATAAAAAATATCCCCCAAAAGATGTGAAAGTGGTAATGTGTCTAATTGCATTATAGACCCCTCCGGCAGACAGACATTTCTTTAAAAGTAAGTCATTAAAGCACTCTGATTGCCAGATGTTGAAATTCACATCAATTGCCCTACTTGTTTACTGAATTAAGCCTGTATGTGCGCTGAAGTAAGTCTTAAACTATTTTAGTAATTAAAGTGTTATTCTAAAAAGTCACAAAATTGGGATCTGCAAATTTGTGTACATTTACTGTATATGAATTCTGGCAGGCATAAAGATTTTCTTCATGACACATAAATATTCTTGGTCTTTGTTAAAAGAATACTGGAATTTAAAATTACAAACCCCACAGAAAATGAAAGCATAGTTTTAAAAAAAAAAAAATTAAATCCCTCAACATCCCAGCAAGAGCTAATGCATTCGGTTTTGGGCCCCTGACTACAGCAAAGACACTGAGGTTCTTGAGCATGTCCAAGGAAGGGCAACAGAGCTGGTGAAGGACTTAGAGAACAAGTCTTGTGAGGAGCAGCTGAGGGAACTTGGAGCTGTTTGGCTTGGAGAACAGGAGGCTGAGGGGAGACTTTATCGCTTTCTACAACTACAGGAAAGGAGGTTATAGCAAGGTAGGTGTTGGTCTCTTCTGCCAAATAGCAAGTGATAGGATAAGAGGAAATGACATTAAGTTGTGCCAGGGGCAGTTTAGGTTGGATATTAGGAAAAACTTCTTAATTGAAAGGGTTATTAAGCATTGGAACAGGCTGCCCAGGGAAGTGATGGAGTCACCATCCCTGGAGGTATTTAAAAGATGTGTAGATAAGGTGTTTTAGTGGTTTAGGGACGTGGTTTAGTGGTGGGTTTGGTAGTGTCAGGTTAATGGTTGGACTCAATAATCTTAGAGGTCCTTTCCAACTGAAACAATCCTATGATTTTATGATTATTGCCTGGACTCTTTGTGATCCCCGTGCACCTTATCAGCTATCATCATCTTATGCAGAAATCATGTCAAAGTAACTTCATATACCATTTTGTAGGTACTTCTAAAGATTTTTCCGAACTCAAAAGATGATAATTTTCATTTTCACTGGTTGAATTATATGTGGTCTACTGAAACAAGGTCAGCATACTTCATAATGTGAGAAAGAATAGAACTCCAGAACTGACATATACTTGCCCACAAAATTTCCGTCTCTGCTTGATTCAAGTCTAACCACATCCCCCATTCATCTGTGAGGTCTACAGTTTAGATGGAAGTGGCAGATAGAATTTGTAGCAGTAGTACTTTTCTCAAAAGTAAATATTTATCTTGGCAAGGATTATTCTAGATCCACATCTCAATTGTGAGGTGACAATGAGAGGGATTCAACCTAGTATCAGTGTGATGGAGATTCTTGAGGTAGAAGAAATGTTCAGTCCAATAAACTTCAATCCCCTTTCCTAACTGACTGCAGAAAGAATCTCTGTCAATGTGAGATAAGCATTATGGCATTAATAGCCACTTAAAAATGCTTTCCTTTTTTGAAGACTACCTCTCAGACCACTAGTGAAGAAGCTGTGCCCCAGTAAAAGGATTATGGAAAAGCATAAATTACTTTTGAGAGAACCCATCAGCCTAGTTGCTATAATTGGTCTGGACAGATTATACACTGTATCTGAAGAAGTAAGGTATATTCAGATAATATCTTAAGGTCTAAAATTGTTCTTCTGAAAAATTTTATTTCCTCATCAGAAGACAAGTTATTTCTCCATATTCTTTAAAATCCAAATTTTCTAGTATTTATTCAGTTTTGTATGCAATTGGATGAGAATTAAACAGGAAGTTTTAAGTTTTCAAGTCAATGTTAGGAACACAGTTTTGATCAACAAACCACATGTACACAGGTCTTCAAAATTATTAAAAACTAAGTCAAAATAATAATTAAAGAACATGATCATGACATTCTTCAACAGTAAAAAACAAACTTAATGCATTCAGAGTTAAAGGTTTTTCAACTTTATTTCTATACTTGATATCATAGTTGTTTATGTCATCAACATTATAATAAAACAAGCTTTACCATCTAAAACTGCACAGGAATTTGATTTCTTTCAAGAGCTAGGAGTAGATTTTCAAACTGCAAAGTTCTAAGCACATGCTTTACTCATGCAAACACAGCCTCTTCAATGTGAAGAGAAGAGGGCCCAATCACTGTCTCTTCAAGAAAACCAGACAAGTGAAGTAAACATACAAAGAAATGGCAGGCTGTGAAAGATAAGTTGCTATATACATCTTATTCAAATTCCACAAGTTAAACACTAGCAAACAGGTAGATTTTCATCCATAAACAAAGAAAATCAATACTACAACATGTCAGCCTGACTAGTACCACAGCTGTAATTTCAGATAGTATCTTTTATTTCTTTTTAAATATTTTCTGTTGTCTGTATTGCAAAAAATCAAAAGGATATCTGCAAGAAAATGGTTTAAGTGAAGGTTAAAAGTGATATAGTGTCTCAAAGGTTTAGTGACAGGAGAAACGTATTTTACCAGGTGGCCATCAATTCAGATTCCATCAAAAATCAGCAATGATTTGACTTAAAAAATGTCATTCCTGTTCATATTAGACTAATGACTAATTTAGGAGCATGAAAGTCACTGTTTACATCAGTTTCTCACTACTTTTAACAACTCTAAAACTGAAATTAGAAAATCATATAGGTCTACAGTAGACTTTTTATACCACGGGATGCCCTTCGTTATTACAACACAGCTGATGTACCTGAGATCCATCTTGTAAGAAATATGCATGATACTTTTAACAATGTGTTTAAAATTAAAAATTCATTTGCTTCTAGACAGAAAGGTTATTTTATAAGATTATTTTATTAAGTTTGGCTCCTGCTCCTACACTACTAAGGACTAAGTACAATCCTTAGAAAATAATGGAACTGGAAAAAACTTTCAAATCACCAATTCCAAGCTTTTGCTGTGGCAAAAACTATTCCGTATTTTCTCTTACATGAGTTAATAAACCTGTATCTGAAGAGTGATTAGTCTTTTCATCTCCCCTCTTAAAGGACTGTTCCAGATCTCCTTTCCTCAAATAAGTAGAGTGTGTTCTAATTTTTAACAAAACATTAAATGTGATAAAATATATATGTATTTATAGAATCATAGAATCATAGA
>NW_008587269.1:0-4772 GCF_000691845.1 Merops nubicus | reverse complement strand
CTGTGCAGGGCCCCGTCCTGCCGCGGTGAGCGGGAACGGGAGAGGCCTACGGAGCCCTCCCGCCGCGGTTTCGCCTTCTAATCGCTCCCTCTCTTCCTCGTCAACTTTCTGGTTTTGTAAGAATTCCCCCTGTGGAGATCGTCCCTGGCGGCGAGCCCAATGTTTCACCTGGTTTCTGCTTAGCCAGAAGTACTTGTTGGCAAGCATTTTGTCAGCGGCAGTAACAGATAAGTGTAGCTGTCCGTGCCCCCACAGAAACGGGCTTTGACTTTACAGGAGTCAAGCTGCGTGCTCTGTCTGGTCCTTTTGTAAGTAATAAGGTTTGGTGAGAGGTTTCACTGTTATAGCCTCTTGCAAGTGCTCCAAATGTTTCCTATTGTAGAATGTGTTACATAATATATATGTTATATAATTTTAATTACCGGGAGGTAAATATAGAAGGCAGCAAATTCAGTTATCTGTAAGATGGGCTGTACTGATAACAGCAAGCACTGCGCAGCCATGAGGCTTGGTCATAGGAATATAGACATAAGCTCATTTATAAGATACTTTTCCAAAGTCTGCTTTGGAAGGAAGTGCTGTAGGAAGAACACAGCCTCCCCTAGAGCTTCATTCCAAAGTTTAATGCATGACAATAAAAATATTTTAATTAATTTTTATTGGCTTGAGTCAGATTCTGAGTGATTACAGGAACAAGTCAGTGAGAAAGTGGAATTGCTTTCTCCTTGCTAGTTGCAGGAAATAAAGTTGTATTCTCCTTATTGCTGACTCCAAATGAGTGTTGCTGTCTGTACTGGGGAGGTCTACTAAAAGCAGTAGAAGTCATTTAGTGGTTTAGGTAAGGGTAGGAATAATTTCATTAAAAAAAAAAAAAAAAAAAAAAGGGCAGGAAAGGAGGTTTGCCTGTTTCTCTCCAGGGCTATGGATTTGCTGAGCAATAGCATTTATCACAGATAAATTGCTGGCTCTGGATGCAGGCTGAGCACATATGTGTTAATTTAAAGGAGCCGTTGCAGTGAAAACTCCATCCTGGGTCAGATGCTTTGCCAGGGAACACCCTAATTGCTTGTACAGTTTGGGGGTGATCGTGAATTATTTCAGTGTGAGTCAGTGTAAAAATAAATAAACCAAAAGAAGACATGCAAGCTTAATGGTTCTATGCATACAGGCGCAGTACATTAAATAGTAATAGAAAATACATTTTCTCACATCCCTGAATGCACAATGGCTGTCTGCTCTATCAAGAATTTTTCCTTTAAGGAGTGGGTGGAAAGCAATTCATAAAGGCTGTGGAAACAGCATATGAGTGGGATTGTTTTCAGGGAGTTGTGCTCAAGTGACTTGTTTTTTATATTCCTCTTAATTTTTTTATGCCCTGTATGTAATTCATTTCCATCGTCACGTTGAAGCATATGGAAGACTGTTGCCATTGCCATCTGGCAACAAGCAATTCCCTGATTGCTCTGGCTGGTAGCTGACCATATTGATGTTGGTAGATCAGCTGTCAGGGCTGTTGCCATAAAGATATACAGTTGTGTTGTATACTCTGTTAGATTCTGGAGGTCACTGATGACTTAGTGTGCATGGGTTTACCTGCCACCACTCCACAAGAGACCTAAGACTTCTCAAAGGAAAGTGTATTTATCCCCAGGACTAATAAATCCATTAATCTTGATAGAAAATTCACTGATCATAATATGATTGGGAAAGCATCTTCAGGAATTCAGCCCTGATTATTGGAGTCCTTGCTGATGAAATCACCAGTAAAATGATTGACATTTCTGTTTTCTTCTGTATTTCTGTGCTATCTGATCTGGTGCTCCCTTGTTAGTGAAGACATTTTGGGTTTAGAGAAGTGAAAGAAAAAACAGTGTAACAGTTGCAGAAGACAGTAGCATTCCAGCCTGCTGTGTAGTGTATGAAGAAGGTACCGCTGTGTCACAGCAAAGCTGGAATTCTTTCATTTCTGTGTGACTTGTGTAGTAGATTTACCACATTTGTGCACGTGTAAGGAAAGAACCATAACTAGGGGTTGAAGGAGGAATGCAGCTGGAAGTATTTTCTTTGTTGCAAATAGAAAACTGTTGTAATTGTCAAAGCTGGGTTTCAGATACCTATTTCTGCAAATGTTTTTAAAAATTTATAAAGTCTTAGTTGTATTTGCTCATAAAGATCTCCAAATAGATAAAACCAGAGAGTTTTATGTGTTTTTTTTTTTTCTTTTTTTTTTTTTTTGTTTCACATGGACTACATTGTTTTCTGTTTCAGTTTCGGTGTGTGACTATGACAGGATGAGAATATGCAATGTGGTCAGTTTTTTTAACTCCTATCTTTGCAGTGAACAGGAAGAATTTGTAGGAAGGGACAGGTGAGAGCCACTTAGTACACCACTAAGTATGTGGCAGCTTGGAAAGGCAGTTGGAGATGCTGAGAATAGGTAAAAGACAATATTACATGGACACAGAATATCGTGCCTTGATGTTTCCAGTGTACATGTTAATTCTGATCAGCATTACATATAGAAAAGTTAAAAACTTAATAGGTCCAAATCTCATTGATGTGGCCAGTGATGTTCTATACCAATGAAACATTAGCTTAAGTCTCTTTCTGGAACTTTTTTCTAATACAAGATATGATAGTTGCTGATCCCTCACAACAGTTTTAGTCAAGCTACGGGCATGAATTTATTTTGAAATTTCTGAATTGGCCGACTCATTACAATTTTGGTTCCCCAGAGCGAGCAGTCTCCCTTAGGCCAGACTTGTGGTGTGTTTTGTGCCAAAGCATACCTTCCCTGAGGCCTTGAGTACTTCCTAAGTTGTTTGGTGTAATTTCTAGAAGCTCCATATGTTTTTAAATTTTTTATGCAGTTGCCTGTGAATTAAGTTTTTCAAAGAGGACAAGTCAGCCCATAGAGATGGAAGGCGGAAGAATGACTGCTGCGATGGGACTGCTGGTAATGAGCGCGATCACTGCCAGCATCTGGGCAAGAAAGTGACAGTGTCATTGTGGACCGAAGGGAATACCTTACGCTATTTTCTGTGTCTCTAAACTCTGTGATCTCATGGATTATGTGGATGTATCATCTTCCATTCACAGTTTCTGGCTGCAAATAAAGGGCAAAATGAAAATACTGTTTGAAACTAAGTTTTCGTTTTGATATAATTATACATCGGAGCAAATAGTTGTTCCCATTATTGCTTCCATCTTCTTTAGGTTTAGTCAGTTTTGCAATCAATGCCCATCAGTGTGGCATCCTGTACTAAACTGGTGTGGAGTACCAGTTCTAGTTAAAAAGTAAGGCTCCAAGAGAAACAACTTTTTCACAGTATGTAAATAGGGCCTCTTCCATGTAACTAAGATATGTTAAAGGACATCCCTCATTACATGTATAAAGATCTCTGTCAGTGAGTGCTTTCCTCTAAAGTGAAATATTACTTATACATCAAAGGGGTAAAGTACGTATTTATGCCCCTGAGGGGCACAGAGAATGGAAGTCATTGTGTTGATGTTTTAATACAAATTGCTTCCTGCATTTCTAAGCGGCAAATATATGAATATTCATAGAGTCACAAGGCCAGATGATGATCCAGTATACGGCATATATGGGAGAAAAACAAAGGAGAATTTTAAGGCTGCAGAATCTTTGGTTTGTCTTTGCCTGGGGGTGGTAAGTTTGTTATCACCCTCCCCTTCCTCCGGAAGATGTCACAGTCGGGATCTGGGAGCGGGAAGAGTTGGGCTGGAAGGGATGGGTGTGGGGCTGGAGAGTCCTCTGTACAGCCTGCTGTTTTCCAAACCTGGGGGACTGCCAAGCAGCAGCCTGGGAGGGATGAACACTTCTCCAGACAGCACGCCTTTCCTCACTGTGTTTATTGCTGCCTCCCTGGAGTGTTTTAGGTCCTCCAGGATTTTAAGTACCTTTTTTCACTGTCTTTTTGTGTGGCGAGTCCCTTTGCTCCAAAAGAATAACATACCAGTAGCTGCAGATAAATATTTTTTACTTTTCGCTTTCAGAGGGAAGGGTAGGTAGCCCTCGGGCAGAAAAGAGCAGGCCAAGACCCAGGTGGTGGCAAGTAGGTGCCACCTGGGGGCTCTGCAGGCTTGAGAGACCTGCGTGCAGCTGAGCATGGGGTTTGCAGCGGGACGGCGCTCCTTGGCGACGGGGAGAGCCCTGCTCTTGCCTTAGGCTGTTCGCTGGTCGGTCTGAGCAGCTTGCACGCCCGAGCTGAACTTCCCGGCAGGGCGGGCTGGTGCGGCTGCTCCGGGGAAGGGGACGGAGCGCTGGAGAGTGATGTGTCTGTAGCAATGGCAGGACACAAATGAGGGCGCAGGCCGGCTCCCATTCCTACACAGGCGCCCTGGGGCCGATCGCCTTCACCCGCTCCAGAGAACTTTAGAGTTTGTTTGAATGCGTTACCATGCGTATTCTTATGCTTTGATATGGTATGTTTTAATTGCATGTATTTAAGACAAAGCTGTTCATCAGTGTTTAAAGCTCGATGAAATTCACATGCAGTTTTATTTTGCAAAGCAAAACTGTATGTTGACGTATAGAAAGCATTTAGGCATATTTTAGGGTATGTGTATTCACGGTGAACGCGGTAATGTATTTCGGGTGTTCTGGGGCACGTGCGATGCTGTGAGCGCTCTATGTCGAGGTCTGTGCTGGCGGTTTGGGTGAGCTGGGCAGCGGCTGGGAGGGACTGGTTCCCGTGCGGTCCATGTTTTTGGGGGTGCCCGCTGCGGCATCCCCTAGCGAGTCGGGAGCC
>NW_008587268.1:6540-17447 GCF_000691845.1 Merops nubicus | reverse complement strand
AACTTTGCTGCGGCTCCGACACGTCGCGTAGGGGCTCTCCTACGAAGTCTAAAAGGCACGACTTGTACTACTGTTTTTCTTTTTTAAGGTTCATAACCCACACCCCCCACCCCCCGGTGCCGTTCCTTGGGTTAAGAATCTGAGAGTTGAAACTTATGGCCGCTATTTGAAAATACCAACCAGGCTGTTGCGGCCCCAGCTGCGCTGTCTGCGTTGTGCGGCAGACCTGCCCGCAGCACTGCGAGGGAAACGCTGACTCTTCTGACACACGGACCGAGATGCCCGCGATCCAGAAGCACAGCTTGCTCTGGAAGGTGCCAGCCTGTTGTGTTAGGATTTCCCACCTAAAACGTGGAAAATCGGAGGTGCCAAAAACGTCCCGAGCCTCGCTGGTGGCGGCTGGTAGGAGAGGTCGGGCAGGATTCCAGAGTAGGAGAATCATAGTTGTGCTCTCGCATCAAAAGCTGAACAAACCCAACAAGCTGCTTGTCCCAGGCACAGAGAGGTATGGAGGGCGAGTAGCAGAGGGGAGACCTGCTCTGCTTTCTGCCTCTGTGTGCCAGCACTCCATTCAGCCTGAGCAGGCTTGGCTGTACCCACACCACAGACTGGTGATCTGGACTGAGCTCTGGGTTTGCTATATAATGGCTTTGGAGTAGGCAACACTCCTGTGGGGCCAAGGGCCATTTCTGGGCAGGAGGTGAGGGCTGTGGCTTCTGCACAGCATTCACAAACCCATGTGGGGTTGCTGTTGGCCAGGAGGAGCCTGTGCTGTGTGATTTCATGTAGCTGTCAGGTGGGATCCTGCAGACCCTAGTCTGATCCTGGCAGAAGGACCCCAGCACCAGGTGCTGGTGCGGAAGGACCCCTTGGTGCCGGGAGTGTGCTAGAGATGCTCTGTGAGAGTGTCCCTCCACCACAACAGCGAATAAGAAACCTTCCTGCTTCACTTCTTGCTGTGCTGTAGGAACTGTTCTTTGACTACAGCCTCACCGGAAGCACTGGCAACCTCATAACAAGCCTGGAGTGCACAAAAATTTGCTGAGCGCCAAGGTGCTTTTCAGTACATAAGAATGAAGGGAACCTGAACTCCTTCTACTTGCTGTACGTTATGTCTTTCTTTGACTTGGGTCTTTGCCTGTCTGGGAGATGCAAGGGAATGTCTTGAGGCTGCGCTCAGGGTTCTCATGCCTGTAGCAGTGAGATAATACATCCTACTGGCAGCAGAAACCACAGCTGCAGCCAGAGGAGGAAGATGTGGACTGGGAACCAGCTAGGACACCCCTACCCTTCTGTGCCTCTCCCTTTCCATATAGACTGTTTGTCCCTGCCACGGCACCCAGGCAGCAGCTCTTCAGGTGGCAGCTCCAGCTGCCCGAAGTGCCAGGCAGTAAGGCAGCACCACCTTAGGGCCTCTGAGTGACTTAGGAAACTTGCAGAAGGGCTCTTTTGAGAGGCAGCTCTTCAATTCTCTGCTTTCTCCTTTATATCACACCCCTCTCTTTTCTAATCCACTCTCTCATACCACATCCACCTTCTGCCCCATGGACTGGCTGCCTCCCACCTAAACTCATGCAGTAATATTTCACAAAATAAGAAGACTGAAAGACATATTCTTAATAATCACATCGTATCAATTGGCTTCTTTAAAGCAGAAGAGGAGACGTGCTGTGGGCACAGTCCAGCTCAGCTTCAGCTCTGGCTGAGGAAGACCTCTGCCACCAGCATCCACGGAACAATACAGCCAGCTGTGCTGAACCTTGAGCTTCAAGTAGGGAGCCGGGCCTTTGGGGAATAGAAGTGCTGCAGGTATCACACAAGTGGGGGTGGGGAAATCTGCACAATCCACTTGCCCTAGTTGAGGGGTGAGGAGGAGCTTGCCTGGAACTAGAAAGTGTCCTCAACCTCACTGCCTCTGTTCACATTATGTTTGATGTTATTATTGTACAGGGTGCATTAATGCATGGCTCTATGGCCCCTGAATAACCTGTATGTCACCTGGCAGAGAAAACATTCCTGCCCTTGCTCTAATCTGTGCCTGAGTCACAGGAATTCTTCAAGGAAACACCTGGCACCACGCTCCACACACAATCGCTGTTATCTGCAGTGGAGTGGCAGAGAAAATTTTAGGGTCCTGAATTGCTGCAGCTGAAGGTAAAGCTATGAGCAGTGTGCCTGCACCACAGGCCAAGCGTGCTGCCCTCTGCAACGCGGGTGATGGGAGGGAAGAAATCTCTGTCATGTCAGGATGATGAGGAAATTATTTCTGTCTGCTCTTAAATACACCTTTATAGAATCATAGAAAGGCTCCAGGCATATGAGTTGCTTTCATAGGAAAACTGAGAGTCTGTAGAAATTAGTTTTGCTCTAGAGGGGAAATAAGTTCTAATAGTGCAAAATTTGGGGTGAAAGATGGAACACAAATTTTTACACTGCCTCCAGTGCTCCCTCATACTTGTGACAGCGATTTCATTTTCTTGGGTTACAAACCGAGGGACCTGTTTGAGGGAAACACAGAACAAAATACCTGGAGGCTGTAAACCAGCACGGCTTCATTTGGGGCAGCAGAAATACAGTGAAAAAAGGCCTGGCCCAGATTGCCCGGGGGGTCTGTACTGTAAAACAGCAGCGACAGCATTTCTCCCATAGTAACAGGGGCTGTTTCCTTCCTCCCATCACACGTAGAGAGAGGTGAATAATGTAATGGCCATCAGGAGCATCTGTTATGTACTTATGTAAGTCAATCCTACATTGTGCTTTAGGGTGTAAAGTGATCTCAGCAGAAAATCCATCCCTACGGGCACTACTATCAGGGAGTAAGAAGTATTATGGCTGATTTATTTTTTTAATCCAATGAAGCTTAAGTATGAGCTCCTCATTTCTTAGGAAGGAATAGGAAACCAACAATCTAGCAGAAATAACTCATGGATGGCAAAAGGAAGATGGATTTGTACAGTTTTAAATACACCATTTAAGTATGTGATATGCCTTGCAGAGGCATATTCAGATAGTGCAAGGACGTTCATGAAATATAAGTTTTGTTAATAGGGAGAATTAGGTACCTCTGCAGAGCAAATTAGATGGTGCAGGCAGGACTGTAAACATGGACGTGTGCAGAACCTCAGTGAGAAACACCAGGAGCAAGGACTTGGCAGAACTTTTTTCCTGACTATGGTCTTGTTTCAGTTCGTGGAGAAATCAAGAGTTATGCAGCAGCTTAAGGAGCCCAGTAGCTGCTAGCTGACCAATTTCATTACCGATTCTCCCACTTGCTTTCTGGGTGACTTTAAGGGACAAAATGACCGTTTCATGCTTTAATTTTCCTGTGTGCAATAAAAGGATATTAGCATTTCATATTCTCTTTAAAGTGGTCTGAAACAGAGATTAGACACTCTACACAGAAGAAGAAGAGCTGTTATTGTTTCTTGAAATAAGTGGCAAAATATGGCTCAGACATTATTGGCCTTTATATTTAGTATTAGAAAGCACCTCAATCAATATGTCTCAGCTGCAAACGCTACTTGGAAAACCAGGTAAATCTGAACAATTGGAGGGGAAGCAGACTGGCAGAGCAAAGCAGTCCTTGCTCAACCAGCACATTTCAGAACATTGTTCTTGGCTCTCGCTCCAGCTATTTTCAACAGCACTAAACATTCATTAGATTAAATCAAATGAACCACATTCTTTAAAAATAGCCAAAGCCTTGTCCTGCCAGTTGGAAAAAACAACAACTTTACTGGGTATTAAAACAGATGAAATAAATTAAAAATAAATAAATAAATAGAGTTGTATTCCCTCCTGGCGTAAGGGAGCACAACTCCAAGGAGAGGTTTTTGGCTCCCAAGTTCAGCACAGCGGTAGGTAAAAAAAAGAACATTCTCAACTAGCTAAACCAAACTAATCAAGAAGAAATATGGACAGTCCAGCACAAACTCCACGCTGAACTGCAATGTAGGCATATGTTCAGCAAATGTTAGAATATATCACTCCTGTTCCCTCTGCTGTAGACATCAGCATGGGATCAGTTAGAAGAGTTGCCAAGATCAAACAGCATCCTGGCCCACCAACTCTAGTGTAACACCTTAAAGACCACAGCCAGACCTGTCTGCTCTGCTGGGATGGACCTCTCCTTTATGTGCTGCACAGCCCACCTCTCCCAAACATTAGAAGTCCCCTACTGACACTAGCCTAACTTTCTTTCCTAATTTATAGCATTATTTTTCTTTCTTGGCATCCTATAAAGAAGGAAAAGACTATGGAAAAAAAAATAGTTGCTTGGAGACTTGTTCTCAAAAGTATCTTAAAATGATCATCAAATAAACAGCAGGAGTTGGATGGCTGTAAAGCAGACTGCAGAGTTACATACACTGGCTTTCATGTGATTCAGTCTGTTTCTAGGGAACCTAGAGTTGCCCCCATAATATGCACGTAGGTATAATCTAGGAGAGTTTCACCCACTCTCAGGAGCAGAACAGATCTTTAGGACACATGTGCCCCTTCAATCTGCAGCCCAACTTTGCCTCTGGGGTATCTCAGAACAGATTGCTGCATTGTCCAGTCCCCCTGGTTTCCTGGGCACAAGACCAATTCCACTAGACATACAGCTACTTCCTAAGCAGTAACTGTTTGCTGACAGAGAGCTGCTTAAGAAAACAGTTAGAAGCTGCTGTACAGCTCTGCCCCAATGCCTTCTTCCTCCAAGACCTCAGCCCAGGTCCATCTGCCCCTGGACTGGCTCTACTGCTTCAGCAAGGTCTTGTATGAGCAGACAGGACTCATCTCTCCCACCAGCAGTACCATCAGATGAGTTACACACAGATGAGGCTGCAGCAAAGAGCCTCAGCTCACAAACCAGTTTAAATGAAGGGTCCTGTGAGTGGAGCCACATACCACATTATGTTAGTATGGTATTGATTGGTTGCTGGAGAGCTGCACTGGGTGGTGGACACATCCTGAACAAGCTGCTGGTCAGAATAAAACCCCCAACCCTTCAGCAGAAAAGAGTGAAATAAAAATTTAAAGCCGGTTTTGTGTCGATCTCCTGAAGCACTTATCTCCATTAGATAGAGAGCTGTCTCTGGGAGTTACTGCAGTACCCGGTGATGGAAGACACAAAGCATTAAAGCGCTGCCTTTTGGACACGTTTTGTCTCCTGCCTTACTAGTTGGGCCTCAGCGGGGAAGTCATGAGCTATCTCAGCCCACCACTGCCTGCTTTCCAAGACAAACAGGAGCCTCACCCATTTCTGCATGACAAAGGTGAGTTGGTGTTTTAGCAACTACAGACTGATAGTGTCACAAGAGTATTCCTGACCTGCCTGTCTCAACGTGCCTGAGGTTCTTCTATTTGGATGGTAGAAACCACAACTAATTTTCTCTTTAAATGGTATTTTTTCTTTCTTAGAGTAAGTTAGAATCATAGAATCCTTTAGGTTCAAGGAGACCTCCAACATCATCAAGTCCAACCATTAAGCCAACACTGCTAAGTCCTCTGTCAGGGTTGGAAGGGACCACAAGGATCACCCAGTTCCAACCCCTCTGCCATGAGCAGGGACACCTCCCACTAGATCAGGCTGCCCAGAGCCTCATCCAGCCTGGCCTTAAAGACCCCCAGGGATGGGGCTTCAACCACCTCCCTGGGCAACCATTCCAGGTTGTTACCTGTTTTATTTTGTTGGAGTTTTTTGTTGTTGCTTCTTTCTTGGGTTGGGTTTTTTTTTTTTGGAGGGTGGGTGTTTGTTTTTTTTTAATGGAGGAATATCCATGCTATTTTCCTGAGATGTTCTGCAGAAAATGTTAAGTTCTGTTCCTCAGCTATCTCTCACTCAGTATCCAACACAATTATGGTTCAAGGCAAACTAAAAGAATAAATATAAAACTGGCACACAACATTTCCTAGTTAGAAAATTTTATCTCTTTGGTCAGTCTGAAGGAATTGGACTGGAATTAACATAAAAATCAATGGCAATATTGTAGAAACTTTTATTTGGGCCAAATTATTGCATTAATTCTATTTTTTCACTTCCTTTTTTTTTTTTTTTTCTAAAGCAAAAGGAATGCAAAGAAATTCTTACCAGGCAATGTTTAGGATGGCAAAGCTTTCTGATTTACAATACCAGATCTAAGACAAGCCCAAAAAGAATCTGTAAAGCTGTTTGAAACTTAAGCCAGGTATAAATAACAAGGGCACGAGTAACAGGCAGCCTGCTGTGTGGATTATTTTTTAAAAAAAAATTAGTTTTAAAGCTATTTTTATCAGCTGGTGGAATGACTGATTAGAAAACAAGCCCTCTGCTTTTAACAGTGTGGAGCACCTCTGCTTGCTTTCATTCTTTAGTGTCCATATACTAGCAATAATGGCATTTTTAGGATGCTAGCTCTCTGGCAGGCAGGATTTCTGCTGGTCTCCTGTACAGAAATGCTGCTCCTGGGAACATCAGTGAGCAATTGCTAGTCTAGCACCAAATACTCCAGAAATCTCCCTTTTTGCTTGGTACCATCAGACCTCACCAAGAGCTAGGTTTCTACACATTGGCATTTCCAGTCACCACAAGACAGAAAAACCTGTTGTCTTTCTGTGAGAGGGACAAGTAAATGATGTCATGGGGTGTTTTTTAATTCCTGTGTTCAGCCGATCTCTTGGCATGTGGCAGCTTTACATTACGTGATTGTTCCATGAGCACTTTTGAGTTGTCAAGAGCCAACAGCCCTGCCAAAACCCTTTGTTGCCTTTTCTCTCTCTCCCAGGTGCCTGCTCTTTCCTGCCACTTCCCCTGCACCAACAGAAATGTTTGTGCAGCCTCACAGTGAATCTGATCCACAACTGCATCCAGGTTAAAATTAACCTAGGATGGAAAAAAAAGCTCAGTTTAACCCAGATTGGTTCTTTGATCTGCCTTGGTTCTTCTGTAATCATTGTTCAGATTTGATGGCAAAAGCCTCAATCTCTGCGACTGATGCGTCACTGTCTCCTGGTCCCAGTGATCCCACTCACTATGGCAGATCTTGGCTGCTTGGGTAGGCACAGGACACATCTGGTGCTCAGAGAGATTCAGCCTCCTCATGTCAGACAACATGGGTACCTCCACCTGGCCCACTCGCTTTTGCTCAGCAGAGGGAAGCACCAGCCTCCAGTGCTGCTGAGATCAGGTCCAACTCTGTGGTGACTGCAAGTCCCATAGCAAGCTTTATGATGGCAATCAGCAAGCTGATGCATCTTTATGTGCAAAAAGATGCATCTTTGAAATAAGAAAGGCTGTAGCAGACTGAACACTGCAGAACGTGTGGAGCTCCCAGGTGAAGGCTGTGGCCAAAGCAGCTGTCCTGTGGGGCAGCACCGTGTATGCACAGCACAGCTGCAGCAGATTTGTCTGAACAGATGTGCAACAACCACGAAGACTGCTGCGGTGTAAAGCTCAAAGCCCCTTCCCCTGCCATCCATGCACAACACTATTTTTAAACTAAGCTTTTTCATGGGCTAGCGTGGCCTGCCTCTGCAGCAAGAGTATATGATTCCTTCACACCACATGAAGCTGTCCACTTCAGTGGAAGGAAAAATGTACTTATTTCACTGAGTAAAAGTCCTGCAGAGTTAATAAATTCTTCGTTGCTTTTCTGAAGAATGCCATTTGGCTCTTAAGGAGGCCAGAATCTGTTTTTTGATACCTAAATGCAAATCCCATAGATTTCTAAGGAAACTGGGCATATATTCCTTGGCAAAACACAGCTATTAATGTAAAATCCTAAAGATAGATGAAATATGCAGAGAAAATAAAAAGCTGGGTACAGTCTGTAAGGAGTAAAACTGAAACGTATGAAGACCTAAAAGTACTTTTTTGAAGTGTATCTTGAGTTGAAAGATTTCAGTGTTCCTCCCTAGTCTATAAAGTAGAAAAATTCCCTTGACATATGAACAGAGGATGCTACTAAACTTGTAATCTCTTTGCCTTGCAAAAGCAAAGGGCAATAAAAAATTGTAGCTTGGCATCAGGCAGTTTAATGTTACTGGTGAGAAACATGGAACCTTATGTTCACTTCATGGAAACAGGAGTCACCAACTCACATGAGCTGCAAATTGTCTTGCTTAAGAGGAAAAAGTCAGGGCTGCTTTATTACATGAAGTCTTGGATAGTGTATTACTATTGTTTCTGTTGGCAGGCACACCTTCAGAGAGACTGGAGGCCACCCCAACCTTTACTGCAGTGTCCAAGCAATTATCTCTATTTTTTTCACTGTATAAAATTTAATTTGTATCTTGTTAACTCTAGAATGAATAAAATTACTTACTTCAGTACATTACAATTCTGCAGAATCAATGATTGTTATACTATTATAATATAATAAAAAAGAAAACTCTTCTTTAGCTGTTCTGAACTGTGACAGACCTATTTAAAACAGATTTAAGGAAAATATAGACAGATGTGGACACTGACCTAAAGAAAAGAAAAATACAATTCTGAGTCAATGGTGACATTTGTAAGAAGAGATAATACCTTTTGTAAGACCAGTTAAAATGAATGGAAAAAAATCCACTGGTTTTTATGTAAATAGCCTCCTAGCCGAGACTTCTAGACCATCATTGTGACAATAACATTAACTCTACTTTGTAGAATTTGAGATTAATTTGAACTAAGGAAAACTGACATTGGTTCAGGCTCTTTTGCAAAACATGTAACCTGGGAATAACTGCTCTGACAAAATGCTTGCGTAAATGACAGGAAAATCCAGCTTCTTGTGTCAGGATCAATAGATCAAATCTGTGCAGTGTGCTGAAGCAGATATACAGAAACATAATTTCAATTACTTGAAATACATTATTTAATACACATGTGCTTTGCATTGCAGTTTGCCTATCTCCAGCTTAGACTGGTCAGGGAAATGGGATTTTTAACAGAACTAGTTCACTCCAAAACATACTCAAAATATTTGTCTAAGATAGCAACAGAAACACCGGCCCAGCAGTGTACAGGCCTTGCAGAGTGCAATTACTGAATTAGGATTAGCCCCTTTACCTGTCTGGGTTAAAAGGGTGAGAAGGCAACATTTTGGGGAAGCCAAAATCATCATTATCATTAGTGTCTGTGTTACCGCAAGTCTTACGACCACCACCTATAGGTTCAACCTTTGTGATGTTGCTATTAAAAAGTACATCCATGGTTTGACATTAAGTTGGTAGGGAAGTCAGACAAAAACCCAGAACCAGCAGTAAATAAACTTCATGCTTAAACTTTAAACATTTCAGGGACAAGGATCAGGCAGTAAGTTACAGCATATCGAGCAAGGCAGAAAGCCATGAGGAACATAATAATGAATGGTGGCCCCCTGAAGCTGGTCACACAGCAAAAAGCCTAGGCAAATAACCCAGATCCCACTCTTCCCCCCACAGTCCCAGATGGATTATGGTCTGATGTCCATCTGTGAATCTGCTAAATTTAGTCTGGCCTCAGAGGAAGCACAAGACACAAGCCATCCACATGCTCCTGTTGCTCTTTCAGGATGACCTTCCTGTTAGCTTGAAGGGCCACGCACTACAGAACAACTCCCCCCTTCCCACCATGCTACATGGATCTCAAGACACACGACTAAATACAGAGGAAATAGATTTTACTCAAAGAGCTATTTTTATACCCTTCCTCCGGGCTGCTAGTTTTTCACTAGTGGGGCAGAGGCATGGAGATGTTATGGCTGTTGGCTTCAGGTCAGAGCTAATATAAAACCTCATGCTACAAACTGAACCCTCTACTCTGCCTGCTTGCTGCAGGGTAGATGCACAGAGTAGTAGTCTGCAATGCACGGAGGTACCACAGCTCCGAGGAGAAGGAGCAGAAGGCATCTATAAGGTTCCTACACAGTTAATAAAAAGAAACAGGCATCATATTCAGACCATTTTTAGTAGGTGCCTTCTCTAGAAAACTATGCAGAGAGCCTTGGATAATACCTGACCTGACGTGGTCTCTTGAACCTCAGTACCACAGCAGGAACCCAAGTCCTTTCTTGGTACAACAACCATTGCTCAAACTCACGTTTGAAGGCCTTCAAAGGCCCTTCCTCTCTGCTCTGGTCCTGCTAAGACAAGGGAAGGCTGACCTCAGCCATTTTCTGAAGGGACTTGTGCTGGCCTCACTGGGAGGGCTGGGGACTGAGCAAGACAGGCCTTCCCCAGCTTAGGGTTCTTCTGTATGGAAGATGCCTCTGGTCTTCCAAAGGCCATATGGGATGCTGCACAGTCCACACTACTCCAGGAAACCATCTCACTTAATGAACAGTATTTACTCAGGAGAGCTATCTTTGGCCTTTGTGATGTCCAAACTCTTGGGGCATCAATACGGGAGCAATAAAATTTGAAGACTTCTTTTTCAGCATGTCTTTGAAGCCAAGTTTGGAAAATAGGACCAGTGCAGTCTTGTTTGTCCAGGTATTCACAGCTGAAGTCCTCTCAGATGGCTTGTAGGGCTTGGAGAGGGCTGTGGCCATCCATCTACCCATCACATAAGTATCTGGGTCCTGGCAGCAGGGACTGGCTGGGACCTCCTCCCCTTGGCCTGTGAACAAGCTGCAGCAGAGGAGGGAGGTGCTTGCTTCTCTGAAGGTTAGGGAAAGGAGTTCTCTGGGGCTTCTCAACGCCTGTGCTGAGGAACACAACCCTGTCCCATTGCACAGAGCCCTGAATATCTGGTTTGCCTTAAGCTTGGCCCAGAAAGCATGGGCTGGCCTAGGAAAGAAGGTTGGGAAGGCAGGCAGGAGAGCCAGGAGGGCACAGAGAATTTATGACCCTGGTCTTCCACAGAAGCTGTGGGAGGAATTGTGGTCTTAAGCCTAATGAAGAGAGGGGGGACTCTGTGTTACTTTTTTTTCCCCCTCCCTGTAGGGAAGCATGAAAATGCCTTCTAACAATGACTTCACAAGCAA
>NW_008587268.1:3342-6509 GCF_000691845.1 Merops nubicus | reverse complement strand
GTGAGGTTCTTAGAGAAACATCAAAGAGTTGGGAGAATGCATGGCCATGTCTCAGTGACTCAGTTCTCCTCTGCCTCATCCTAAAATGCTTAGCCATATCTGCCTGAGTGGTGCTCTTACCACCCCAGACAAACAGAAATAAAGCGAGTGAAGAGAGGAAACAGGTCCAGAGAAAGCCTCTTTAGAGCTGTGATCCCTCTGCTCTTTCCCCTCACTCCCTACAGCTCCAGTCCTTGACAGGGAGACCCAGTCTGCCTGGCCAGCTGTATGCTGAGCTCCACCACCCAAACCTGGACCTGCCAAACCACCATGTCTCCACAAAACAGAAGCGCTGCCATAAGTGACTATACCCTCTTCCAAAAACCGCCTCTCCAACAAACCCACAAACATATCTCAAGGAAACAAATGACCCTTTATCTTGAGAAAGAAGATTTTTCATTCTGGACATAGACATCTCATGAGCACCACTCTGAGTGCTGTTGACAGGAGCCTGCATAGCAGCAATACACCATTGTCATTGCTTCCTCCTGCAGCGACTGCTGTTTAACCCTTCTGAAATGTGAATGTTTCTGTCCTCTCACAGATCCACACAGAGGCTGGGAACATCCTGCACTGTATTTTCACTGATGCTTACCTACCTGACCACTATTAGGGTTTCTCTGCCAGTGTTCCTAGTTTCTTTTTTTAGCTGGCACTGACTAATGTGATGCTAAAATCAGAATGATAGGCAGCAATTCTACCCTATACTCAGTCACAGCCTGGGACAATGGTGCCAGTGTGTTAATGACAAGATCCAGGTGATCAATATGATATCTGCTACCAGGAAACCCTGTTCTCTGAAAGCTCCCAGCCAAATTAAGCAAAGGTCCCAAAAGTGCTGTAAGGTACGCATTAGAAAACTGAGTATGAGTTGCACGATAACAAAGCTGCCAAAGGGACTGTAATGCCAGCAGGGACCTTTATCTCAGGTGTCTTGACCTTTATGCAATATCAGCTACCAAATTCTGCCTGGATTCGTCTTGTGCTCTTCCCATTTGCTGTACTCCCCAGGTTGCTCGTGATACACATGCAGCAAGGGTGACCTCTGACAAGGATGGAAGAAGCAGCAGGAAAAGTGGGTAGGTGGGTCCCACATTGGGGAATGAGGACCAACAAAGGGTGACATGTCCAAACATTACAGCATCCATGGTCTAATCCTGGTAGGACCATTTGTGATCACAGTACGTGTGGTTTACAGCACTATGTGTACCATTGCTGAGTTTCCCCCTTGTTTCCCTGCCAGACAAGGTGCTGAACCCTTTGGCATTCTTGATGAGCTCAGTTGGCTACAGCATTTTAAATTCCCTGCCTTTTCTCTTTTTTAGTGAAAAAACTAGCATGGATGCTGTTCACTGAAATTTGGGGTTAAGCTGACAGGGGACTAGGTGGATGAAGTTTTACCTCCTGTCAGAAGGGGAAGCAAAGGCAAAGCAAACAAGAAAATTTGCAGGCCTTCTCTCTTTTAAACAAAGACTCCTGTGTTTAAAATAATAAAAATCCCCTGTACAAAAGCAAAGCAACTTCCCCCAAAATAGCCCTTCCTGTTTTATCAAAGCATTCATCAAAATGGTACTTCTCCACAAAAGTAAAGTTCCAGGTAGAGCACTGGAGGGCTTTTTCTTTGATTAGATAACAAAGCAGCTGAAGCAATAAGTATAATTGACTGTACTGGTACTTAACATGTCCTAAACAAGCCCACATGGCTGAATCTAGCTTTAAATATCTAGTGGTGCCACACTGAAAATAAGAAAAAGTATTGAAGTAGAAATACCACATCAGAGGAATATGAGTATTCATAAGCCATCAGAACACGGCTCTAACAGCTCGTGTCTGTGACTCGTAGCTGCTGTGACTTACCAAGGAGGACAAGTATTTGCCATGCTTGGTCAGGATGTGCCTAGCTCACCTAGTTACTCAGGTGGTGCTTGGACTGACGCTGACTCTATGGCTTGACTATGCAAGGACTTGTCAGTGTAGGTTTGTGTTTTGATGCACCCAACAGGTGAAATCCCTGGTAGAGCTACTGTCATAGTGATAGGAATACACCTACACAGGTATGGCTCATCCTCTCAGGCCTGACTTGGCCTACCTCTTAGAAACAATGAAAATCAGACCTCATCACCCATATTGCCAACTGTTGCTAAATATTTGCTAATTTTTTAAGTGATGTGGTGGGGAGAAGCTGTGAAGGGCCTTCAAAGTGAAGACAAACCGGCATTTTTTTTTTTTTTATAAGAGAGAGGAGGGATACAATGGAGAAAAAAACAGGGGAAAGGGTAACCTGATTGGAATAGCAAAGTGGTTTTGAGTTCTTTCATCTTTCTATTCCCGTTCCTTTCACGACTGCATGGAGCCACACTTGTGTACTGGGGCAGAGCAGTAGTCCCACAGCATGCCCCAGCAGCCCTTGGTGCTAGCCCACAGAGAACTGCCGTGTTCACCACTCTGGTTAGCCACCTTGTTTCCAGCTGCTCTAGCACAGTTGAAAAGGAGTGAAAAACGCAGCAAAATCTTCCCTGATGTGTTTTTTTCTACGTAAGCCATGTCCCAAACATGTAACAAGGACGCCAAGAGGTACTAAATGTCAGCATGAGAGGTCAAAGTGACCTCTCTTTCAGAGACAGTCTATACTATCAGATTTTGACTCTGAACACCCTTGTTGGAGCGGTATTAGGAACAGAGGTGAGGCTTTGTTTTTTTATTTAAATGCTGCATGTTTATATTGACAATGGGAGCCTGAATATTGTTTGCTTAATAGAAACCCCATGACCTGTTTATGTGCCAGTTAAATCAACTGTGTTACCTAATTAAATGTTTCCTTTAGTTCAGAGCCTTACAAACATTTTAATCGACTGCTCTTAATTAAGACTTTCAAAACCAAAACCAACTTCTCAGCCCCTACAAGGACAACTGAAGGTTTAATGCAGTGCACTACAACTTCTGAATCGTCCTCACACAGCTCCCCCAGGACATCAGGAATCACTACCATCAAATATGTTTCGCAACAGAGATTGTTTGAAACACAACAAAGTGCATGAGCCAATGCAGATTGCATTTTAATACTCAACAGGAATAGGGACACCATAAAAGCAGCCTAGACTCTTTCCCTCCACTAATATACAAGAAGT
>NW_008587268.1:0-3320 GCF_000691845.1 Merops nubicus | reverse complement strand
CCCTACAGAGATGACTCTTCTGAGGTCAGGAACTGGAGGAAAGAGACTTCCAACCCCCAAAAGAGCCACATTAGCCTCACTAGCTTTTCACACTAATCTGTTAAATGATCTGCTCTTTACTACAAGGATTGGTCACAAAAATGCAGGTCTCAGTGTGACCTCTTTTATGTTGATACCACTCTTCTTCTCACCAGCCTCATTAGATTCTTGTTCAGCTTCCTCCTTTCACAGCCCAGCCTGCCACTGCACCTCCCAGCCACAGCAGGTGGCTGTAGGATCGAATAGGCAACCCATTAAATGTACAAGCTGTCACTTGAGCAGCACTGAAACTCTTGTCCCTCCTACCCAAAGGCTGGTGCTCTCCCAGGTGGGGCACCAGGGCCAATGTGATCCAGCTGGGAAGTGCAAGTGAGATGTTCACCCTGCTAACAGACACCTTGCAAGACCTATATATTCCCTCTTCAGTTGGAAGAGACCCAACTGTTTCTCATTTTTCTCTCGTTCAAGGACCCACCACTGCCACCAAAGCCCTGCAATTAAGTGTCCATCTGCCTGCACAGCAAGATGTTTGCATAGCATCTTAAAACAATATACTCCTCATCTCCTCCAGAGATATGCACCAGACACAAGCATCCTGTGGCAGGACCTGGTTTGGGGCCCTGAACAGGATCTCTTCACATATTATCAGTCCAAAACATGTGCCATAAAACCCTGGGGGTTTTTAACGCTTTCTTTTTTTCCTTTGGTGGTGGATGTTGCCTAAAATTACTGCAGGAACAAGCCTTTGTGACTCTTTGAATTACACTGTGACTTGGATGTTACCAGAAAAATGCTGAGTGAGGGGTCTTAAAATCAAAATTTCACATAAGAGTTTCCTGGGCCAAATTCAAATTTGGAATCACTCAGTCAAAGCTACCAGGCTGACACCAGGAATAGCCTTGTCACAGTGTGCTTAACGAACATTAGCTAGGCCATTAAGTTGCTTTCCATCCATGTGGATTACTCTCTTAATCTGAAATGTATAGCTTAATATCTTAGAGCTCAATTATAGGGTGTGAGAGACAGGAATAAAAGTCACAGCTTTCCTGTAATTAACCATGTGGGATAGTTCAAACAGAGCTTCACTCCTAGTGTCACAAGTCTTTCTTTTTCCTTCCTAGGAATACTAATCTGGAAAAAAAACATCCCACAAATTCTCGAGTACAGTAACGGAGACTGCAGATGAGTTCCTTTTACTCAATCATTTGTAAACTGCTTGCAAAAGGAGAATCCCAGAACCCTGGTCACCTTTTCACAGAGGGGAATTGCAAACACTGTCAGATCATTGGAAAGGAAGGACAGGCAGGACTATACTTGGACTCTGAGCTGTAGTCAAGGCATGAAAAAATCAAATGTGTATCCTCCAGAGGAACAGAGCCAGCAGTCAGACGGAAGGCTGGGAGACCAGTCCTGAAAGTCTCTGCACTTTTGCTAACAAACCCCAAGAGAATCATGTAAAGATATTTCACTGCAAAAGGTAGGAAGTGTTCTCTTTCATGTTTGTTCTCTTAAATTTGCACCACATTTTTCCTTTTGCAATATTTTATGTTAATGCATTACCTGTTTTCAAAGGAATAGTGTAAAAAAAGTGAGGACGAGCCAGAGTACATGTTCAGTTGTGAAGTGTTGTTTTGCATTTCCAGTGGCTTTCAGTGAGGCTGTTTAAAAAGGCTTATTTTTCTGTTTGAGGAGGACTTGCATTGATGCTCTGCAAAATGTTCTGATCCCACCAAATCTTTCAAGCCTTCATCTGTTCAAGAGCTGGCTGACATACTGCTTTCTTTACAATTTCATTTTAAGGATAGTAGGTAGCTTCTGTGAGCCACATGATTTACATTTATGGTACACCATAATTTATAATAGGACTAAATAAAATAATTTGCCAATTCCCACTAAGCAGATGTAACTGTTTTAATACTTGTGAAAACTCTGCATGTTTCTATCATAGAAGGCAAATTCTACTATTAGAAATGTTAAGTTTTGAGTAGAGATACTTTCTGTTCTTGAAATTGCAGTGCTTTTAAAAGCGAAGAATTATGTGTCTTGGTAATTGCAAGCAAAATTCAGCTCTTTTCCTGCTCCTCTGCAGCAGTGTATGTTTATACACTTCAAACAGATAGGGAACACTGCTTGATGTTGATACAAAATGTGCCAGCCTTTGTTCTGTGTTGTAGAGACAGGCCAGAAATTTGGAAGCCTGGACCAAGGGACTCCAAGTCCAACCCATGCCTAAACCTAATGGAAGTAGAAACGTACATGAATCTGAATAGTCAGAAGCCATTTATCAAGCTAAACCTTCCAGCAGCTCATGAGACCAGGAGGCTCTTCCAGTGAGTACTGCATTTTCCCCTTTAAACTTTGAACTTACCCCTCTGTCTTTATTCCCAGCATCTGTTCATTCAGTTTAAACAATTTCCTGTTTTCCTAATAGAGAGAGAACTGATTAGACACAGAACCTATTTGTTGTACTCTGGCCAAAATTGTGGATTGAGTGGTTATTTTTATTATTTCTAGTGCACTTCTGGAGATCCCATTAATACTGAGGCTCCCTGATACAGCTTTAGTATGTGCAGGAAGAAAACTGAGGCCAGGGGGGAAAGAGATATAAGGAAATACAGGCCATGAATACATGGCTGGAGCCAGCCAGCACCAGACTCACTCTCCAGGTGTCTGGAGATGATGGGACGAGACTCAGCTCCAACCTGGAAGCAGTCGCAGCGTGTTACATGCGATAACCTGCCCCACAGGCAGGCAAAGTGTGCTATGATTCTATGATAATGCAGGCTTGGTGCTGTGCTGACACAGCCTGGTGGCTTCCAGGCATCAGTCAGCTCTGGCCCATCAGTCACAGCTTGGCGCTGCTCCCATCTCACTGTACCTGCAGTGCAGTTGTGCCCTGAAGCTCACGCAATTGTGCTGGAAGCAAAGTCCTCATGTCCCCTGCCAGCCCTCAGCCCCGCCCCATCCTCTGCAGGATTTCCTGCCTCTCTTACCACAGCCTACTGTAATTTTTTGGTTTGCTTCATTTGAGGTGCAACTCTTCAACCTAGGGCACTCGATATGAGGTCTGAGTGGTGTCTCACAGCATCCTTCAGCAGAGGACGCGTACCCAAATACTGGACCATGCACCCAGCAGACACATCTCTGGCTTCCTGTGAGTCACGCCAGGCAGTGACTGCTCTTTGTGCAGACCAGGCTGATTTTTCTGCTTTACCTTTCTATTTATTCACAGATTTCATTTTCATGTGAGCCCCCGGCTGGTTCCTCGGAGGGCAGCCGAG